>NC_072460.1:24872504-25032504 GCF_027596085.1 Anoplopoma fimbria
AGCGTAATAGTACAGGCAATAATAATAGTAATGTGACTAATAATGATAGTGGTAGTGGTAGTGGGTGTCAGCAGGGCCTCAGTAGGTGGCACGATGACAGTCCAAATATAACCCTGATTCCTGGGAACCTGCGAGGCGAGAAAGCACAAGAACTCCGGGGAAGAAGCAAAATCAGTAATGTGCATAAATAGGAGATTAATACATAAAGATGGAGGGAGAGAAGAGGAGAGAGGAGCTCAGCGTATCCTAGGTAGTCCCCCGGCTGTCTAGGCATATAGCAGCATATCTAGGGGCTGGGAACCAGCCCCTATAAGGCGAACCTGAACCAGCCCTAACTATAAGCGCTATCAAAAAGGAAGGTCTTAAGCCTGCTCTTGAAAGTGGTGAGTGTGTCTGCCCCCGGACTGAAACTGGAACCTGGTTCCACAGAAGAGGAGCCTGATAACTGAAGGCTCTGGCTCCCATCCTACTTTTATATACTCTAGGAACCACAAGTAACCCTGCATTGATTGAGCGCAGCTCTCTAGTTGGGTAATATGGAACTATAAGTTCCTTAAGATAAGACGGTGAATGGCCAGTTAGAGCTTTGTAGGTAAGTAAAAGAATTTTAAATTCTATTCTTGATTTAACAGGGAGCCAGTGCAGAGAAGCTAATACTGGAGTAATATGATCTCTTTTCTTAGTTTTTGTTAGAACACGTGCTGCAGCATTCTGGATCAACTGTAAAGATCTAAGAGACCTATTAGAGCAGCCTGATAATAAGGAGTTACAGTAATCTAGTCTAGAGGTAACAAATGCATGAACTAGTTTTTCTGCATCGCTTTGAGACAGGATTTGCCTGATTTTCGCAATGTTACGTAAATGAAAAAAGGCTGTCCTTGAGATCTGTTTTATATAAGAGTTAAAAGACAGATCCTGATCAAAGATAACTCCAAGGTTCTTAACGGTAGTGCTGGATGCTAGAGCAATGCCATCTAGAGAAACTATATCGTTAGATAATTGATTTCGAAGGTGATCTGGGCCTAGTAGGATAACTTCTGTTTTTTCAGAGTTTAACATTAAAAAGTTACAGGTCATCCAGGTTTTTATGTCCGTAAGACATGCTTGAAGTTTAGAGAACTGGTTAGTTTCGTCTGGCTTAATTGATAGATATAACTGGGTATCATCTGCACAACAATGAAGGTTTACTGAGTGTTTTCTGATAATATTCCCCAGGGGAAGCATATATAAGGTAAATAAAATAGGTCCAAGAACAGACCCCTGTGGAACTCCGTGACTAACCCTGGTTTTCATCGAGCTTTCATTGTTTACATATACAAACTGAGATCGGTCTGATAAATACGACTTAAACCAGCTAAGTGCGGTTCCTTTAATGCCTATAAGATGCTCCAATCTCCTCCTGAACCTTATATAATAATATTAAGGTATATCACCCCTCCTGAAACCTTATATATTATATTAAGGTATATCACCCCTCCTGGAACCTTATATATTAATATTATATATTAATATTAAGGTATATCACCCCTCCTGAAACCTTATATATTAATACTAAGGTATATCACCCCTCCTGAAACCTTATATATTAATACTAAGGTATATCACCCCTCCTGAAACCTTATATATAATATTATATATAATAAGGTATATCACCCCTCCTGAAACCTTATATAATAATATTATATATTAATACTAAGGTATATCACCCCTCCTGAAACCTTATATATTAATATTAAGGTATATCACCCCTCCTGAAACCTTATATATTAATATTATATATTAATAGTATATATATAATACCCCTCCTGAAACCTTATATATTAATATTAAGGTATATCACCCCCCTCCTAAGGTATATCACCCCTCCTGAAACCTTATATATATATTATATATTAATATATATATTAATATTAAGGTATATCACCCCTCCCTTATATATTAATATTAAGGTATAACCTTATATATTAATATTATATATTAATATTAAGGTATATCACCCCTCCTGAAACCTCCTGAAAACTATTACAATCTATCCATCTTAATTAGTGTTTCCTTCATCTGCAGGGTATTTGCAGTAAAGTGGAAGCTTCACTGAAAGGCAGGTGGAAGGCTGACGCGACATTGCAATGGCTTATGGGAAACTGAGTACACTAGGATCACCGCGACCCATTAACAGTTGATTTAAATAACATAAAGTGAAATCACATCCACTGAGACAGATACATGTGTGTTTGTTTAACGTTAGCTGCATCGAACTACCTCATTTTCCATCTTTTTCGGTTCTGTTTTGTCATCAGTGCTCCGTAAAAGAACTACAATTCCCTACAGCGCGTCTGTACCCGGAAGTGGAGTCGTGTCAAACAGGCACACACAGCGCCGTCGACATGGGATTCCCAGTCTTTAGCTCGTAAATGCGCCGGTTTTGAAGGATGAGAGGCTTTTACCTTGAAGTGTTGTTACTTTCCTTTCTGCTTTTAATAGTAAATAAGTGCGTGACAGCGAGAGACGACAGCGGGAAGAGAGCTGACGACGGACTGAACCATGAGGAGGCTGCAGGAGGAGAACCACAACACACAGACCAGGAGAAAGCAGGGTGATATATATATATATATAACATATACTATAATATATACTATAACAACAACACACAGACCAGGAGAAAGCAGGGTGATATATATATAATATATACTGTTAATATATACTATATATATACTATAACAACAACACACAGACCAGGAGAAAGCAGGGTGATATATATATAATATATACTATAAAATATACTATAATATATACTATAACAACAACACACAGACCAGGAGAAAGCAGGGTGATATATATATATATACTGTTAATATATACTATAATATATACTATAACAACAACAACACAGACCAGGAGAAAGCAGGGTGATATATATATAATATATATATAATATATACTATAACAACAACAAACAGACCAGGAGAAAGCAGGGTGATATATATATAATATATACTGTTAATATATACTATTAATATATACTATAACAACAACAAACAGACCAGGAGAAAGCAGGGTGATATATATATATATACTATAATATATACTATAATATATACTATAACAACAACAAACAGACCAGGAGAAAGCAGGGTGATATATATATATATATATATACTATATATATATATATATAATATATATATTAATATATACTATAATATATACTATAACAACAACAAACAGACCAGGAGAAAGCAGGGTGATATATATATATAATATATACTATAATATATACTATTAATATATACTATAACAACAACACTATAACAGACCAGGAGAAAGCAGGGTATATATATATATAATATATACTATAATATATACTATAATATATACTATAACAACAACAAACAGACCAGGAGAAAGCAGGGTGATATATATATATATATACTATAATATATAGCAGGGTATATATATATAATATATACTATATATATACTATAATATATACTATAATATATACTATTAATATACTATAACAACAACAAACAGACCAGGAGAAAGCAGGGGATATATATATATATATATATATATATACTATAACAACAACAAACAGACCAGGAGAAATATATATATATATAATATATACTATAATATATACTATATATATACTATAACAACAACAAACAGACCAGGAGAAAGCAGGGTGATATATATATAATATATACTATAATATATACTATAACAACAACAAACAGACCAGGAGAAAGCAGGGTGATATATATATAATATATACTATATAATATATACTATATAATATATACTATAACAACAACAAACAGACCAGGAGAAAGCAGGGTGATATATATATAATATATACTAATATATATATATACTATAACAACAACAAACAGACCAGGAGAAATATATATATAATATATATATATATAATATATATATAATATATACTATAACAACAACAAACAGACCAGGAGAAAGCAGGGTGATATATATATATATATATATACTATAATATATACTATAACAACAACATACAGACCAGGAGAAAGCAGGGTGATAATATATATATATATATATATATATATATATATATACCTATAATATATACTATAATATATACTATAACAACAACAAACAGACCAGGAGAAAGCAGGGTGATATATATATATATATATATATATAATATATACTATTAATATATATATAATATATACTATAATATATACTATAACAACAACAAACAGACCAGGAGAAAGCAGGGTGATATATATATATATATATATATATATATACTATTAATATATACTATAATATATACTATAACAACAACAAACAGACCAGGAGAAAGCAGGGTGATATATATATAATATATACTATAATATATACTATAACAACAACAAACAGACCAGGAGAAAGCAGGGTGATATATATATAATATATACTATAATATATACTATAACAACAACAAACAGACCAGGAGAAAGCAGGGTGATATATATATATAATATATACTATAATATATACTATAACAACAACAAACAGACCAGGAGAAAGCAGGGTGATATATATATAATATATACTATAATATATATATAGCAGGGTGATATATATATATATACTATAATATATACTATAACAACAACAAACAGACCAGGAGAAAGCAGGGTGATATATATATAATATATACTATAATATATACTATAACAACAACAAACAGACCAGGAGAAAGCAGGGTGATATATATATGATATATATATAATATATACTATAATATATACTATAATATATACTATAACAACAACAAACAGACCAGGAGAAAGCAGGGTGATATATATATTAATATATACTATTAATATATACTATAATATATATATATATACAAATATTTATTATATAAGGTTCAGGGGGATGATATATATATAATATTAATATATACTATAATATATATATACTATTACTATATATATAATATATACTATTAATATATACTATTAATATCTAAGGTTCAGGAGAAAGCAGGGTGATATATATATAATATATACTATTAATATATACTATAATATATACTATTATATATACTATATACTATATATATTAATATATACTATATTAATATATACTATTAATATATATATATATTTATTATATAATATATACTATAATATATACTATTAATATATACTATAATATTCAGGAGGGGTGATATACCTTAATATTAATATATACTATTAATATATACTATAACAACATAAACAGATATAGGAGAAATATACAGTCTGCTGGGTGTGATATATATATAATATATACTATTAATATATACTATAATATCTAAGGTTCAGGAGGGGTGATATATATATAATATATATATATTAATATATATTATAATATATACTATTATATATATATATATATATATATAATATATACTATAATATATACTATAATATATACTATAATATATACTATTAATATATACTATAATATATATATATATTTATTATATAAGGTTCAGGAGGGGTGATATACCTTAATATTAATATATACTATTAATATATACTATAACAACAACAAACAGACAGAGGAGAAAGCATAGTCTGCTGGGTGTGATATATATATATATACTATTACTATATACTATTAATATAAGGTTCAGGAGGGTGATATATATATAATATATACTATTATATATATATATACTATAATATATACTATTACTATATACTATTAATATATACTATTAATATATATATATAATATATACTATTAATATATACTATTAATATATACTATTAATATATATATTTATTATATAAGGTTCAGGAGGGGTGATATACCTTAATATTAATATATAATATTAATATATAAGGTTTCAGGAGGGGTGATATACCTTAATATATAATGATATACCTTAATATTAATATATAAGGTTCAGGAGGGGTGATATACCTTAATATTAATATATAAGGTTTCAGGAGGGGTGATATACCTTAATATTAATATATAAGGTTTCAGGAGGGGTGATATACCTTAGTATTAATATGTACTATTAATATATAATATTAAAATATAAGGTTTCAGGAGGGGTGATATACCTTAATATTAATATATAAGGTTCAGGAGGGGTGATATACCTTAATATTAATATATAAGGTTTCAGGAGGGGTGATATACCTTAATATTAATATATAAGGTTTCAGGAGGGGTGATATACCTTAATATTAATATATAAGGTTTCAGGAGGGGTGATATACCTTAATATTAATATATAAGGTTTCAGGAGGGGTGAGGTAATTCTGTTTCAAATCCTCTCCAATGTATCACTATTGTTCAAAAGAACTTTGAAATAACGTAATTTGAATGATGTGGATTCAGATATTTGTGGTGTATATTGAATCCAGAGCTGTGTCTTCTTATCTTGACTTATTGTATGCATCACATCAACATGCTTTTCCTCTTGATTGTCCCCTTGCAGCAAGACCAATGACACTGAAAACCATGGCAACGAGACCCTCCACTCTACAACGCCCGCCGTCAAGCTCACGACCCCGGTGCCTCCGACCGTCAAGCCCATCTTGCCAGTGCAGACGGGGGTCAAGGCCCAGGAGGAAGAGCAGTCCAGTGGGCTGACCATATTCTTCAGCCTGCTGGTTATCGGTTGGTAGTCTCTCTGCTGTCGTTGTGGTTCATGCAATATGGATAACGTAGTCCTCAAACAGCTAATAATGGACAGCAAATGTACACCCACTCTAGTGGCTGTGTGGGTGGTGATTCAGGATGAGGAAAGTGGATAAAGGAAAGGATGTGGCTACACATTAACACAGTATGTATAAGATCACCAAGAGCTTCTTAAGACACAAAGTGTCCATTATGCACTTTAGCTCCCTGCAGGTTAAGTCACATGTTTACCACTGTAATGGTTTGTACCAAGGAAGTGGCATAAATCATGCATAAGGTTACCAATTAGCCTAATTGACTTTGTAGACACATAACCATGTTAACCTAGCAAACATTCGATTGGTTGGAAAGAAGCACGACATTCAGAACATTACAGTCATTTGTCTTCTAAAGATAAAGTTACAAGGAACTTTCACTTTGTGTTCATGTCGGCGGTCCCTGTGAACTGAAGTGGAAGTGTTTCCGAGCACCAGAGTCCCTTTAGAAAACCTCTCATTTTACTGCAGCAGGGTCTGACAGTCTGCCCCGCACAGTCCTGGTTCTCCCGTGGCCTCCCTTCCCTTCAGCGGGTCCAGCAATACGGTCTGGGTCTCCAGCAGCGTGGTGTCGGTGTTGCCTCCCAGCGGGGACCGGAGGAGCATAGAGGTTAAGCTCTGCCCTCCGGAGCTCCGACTGCAGGTCTAAGGCTGCGGTGAAGCCAGATCTGGTTCTGTTCACAGTGGACTGGTCTCTGCTGGAGTCTGAGCTGAAGGAGTTTCTGGTGAACCGGCATGATTTCACCAGAATCCGAACCGGTGGCACCGTTGCCGATCGTTACGAAGACCTATATAGAAACAGACAATCTTCTCTCTGACGGTCTCGTTAACTTATGTAGGACATATAGAGGATCAGGACTAAACTGAGGCTGTTTTATAAGCAGTTAAAAGTTCCTCACAGTAACTTTGATATCATCTCATCAGTGGTTTGTCTGAGATGTTAGAGGTCAATAAACAAGAGGCCACAGCGGATTATAATATAGAAACCAAACATTAGTCCTTAATAGCACTTCTAGGAAACCATGTTAACATTATGTACATGATGTGCTTTAATTAGGCCTGGATTTATCATCTCCCTTCTGACTAAACAGTCCAGCTTTGATGAACCGACCTCTGCTGGCTTTTGTGTTGCAAACACTGTGTCTTAACACTTATCTCATTTGCTGCACTGCATTTTTTTTTTGGCCGTATGTATGAATTGCCGTTTACTTTTCTACATTGCCGCCTTGGGTGTTTACCATCATAATTATGCTAATATGCGTACGCACTGATTTAGCACGTTGATGAACAAAATTGCCTTTTTTTTTTTACTGTCACAGCTGAATGTTGTGTTTTAATTGGGGGCAATTATCTTTATTGTAAAGTCTCAGAACTACAATTTTAAATGTCATGGAACTGCTTTGTAGTCATATTTATGTCAAGCAAGTGTATTTGAACTAATTTGCATAAAATACTTTCGTAGTCTCATATAATGTGTTTCCAAGTATGCAGTTAGATTTTCAGTGAGAGGAAATAAAGTCAGAGCTATATGGTTTTTCATAAACATCCCTGTCCCGTCTACAGTAGTTTGTGTAAAGGAAAGCAGCCACGGAAAAGATCTTAACACTATTTGATGTGAGGGCTATTTTTGGGCTGATCTGAGTTCATGTGACATGATGTTTGAGGCTCGGATGTATTTGTCCTAAATATTCATTCAGTTTTCTCTGCTCTCCCCTCTCACCCCAGGTATCTGCATCATATTGGTGCACCTGCTTATTAAGTTCAAACTGCATTTTCTTCCAGAGAGTGTGGCTGTCGTTTCTCTTGGTGAGTATTTTTTTATGTAACATGCTGCTCTTAACAGGAGTCCACGAATGTACCATGTTTCTGTATTTAAGAAGAGACACTCAAACTTTTAACTAAAAGACATCACCATGACACTTCCCCAGTTGATTACTTACATTAAGACAGATATTTTTTCTATTGCAAGTTTTCTGAAATGTAATGTTTAAATATGCAAATGAGGCATTCTCTTATCAAATATGTGCTAATTTGCAAAAATTTGCAGAGCAGTGCGTACATTTGATGAAGCCAAGATCATTATTGTTGTTTCGTTTTGTTAACATATTAGAGTTAAAGGTTTTAACAGAGGGGATTTTGAATATGTCTTTGTATCACTCCACAAATCAGTAAATACTGTCAACGGCCATAAAAAAAACACATTTTCTCCATGTTTTTAGTAATAAAATGTTGCATAAATCAGGCTATGAATGATATATGAGCAAACCCCTCTGTAGAAACCTTCAGAATATAGAGAGGAATGAAGCTGTAAAGTTTGGTGTATGTAAGAGCTACTGAAGTGGAGATTTCTGGATCAGAGTCTGAGAAAAAACTCATTTAGAGAAAACGTCCTTTAAAGATATGTTTAGTTAAATTACATACATGTTGAAGACACTACAGGTGAATAGGGTAAAAAAAATAACTAATAGATATCAACATGGAACTTCACCAGCTGATTACTGACATTAAGACAATTATTTATTGTATTACAAGTTTTCTGAAATGTTCTGTTGAAATATGCAAATGAGGCATTATCTAATGGAAACTTCTGGTGAATTTAGGAGAAATTTACGGACGCAAATAGACAAAGTAGTAAAATAAACAACTGAATGTGTATTTTGGATGTTTTCTTTCCACTAGTCTGAAAGAAGACGTGTAATTAAGCAGTTTATGAAAAACATGTTTTACCTTTTGGTATATCCCCTTAAGAGCTCTCTAGGAAAACCTGTTTTTATAGAAGACACAGACAGTCTGAGAACAGGAAACTTGTTTTGAGACTGATTTGGGATTTTTCCTGAATACTCCACACTTTTAGAACACTTATAAATAATATACTTGATGCCTGACAGCTTTTACTTTGGGCCTCTCTCCCTTGTGTTTAAGAACATTTTTTAACATTATTGCTAACGTGTGTCCAGCAGTGAATTAAACATCTTTATTTCTGTAAGTTTAAATCTAAGTCAAATAAGTGTCTTCGCAACATCAGCAATGGCAGCTGTATCCAAGATTGCTTCGCTGTTAAAAAAAAAAGATTTATTTAGCTTCTTGTCTGAGGTCACTTTAGGTTATTTCCACTTCCTCTACTTCTACTTCCATTGTCTCCTTTTTGCATGCTCATGGTGTTACACTCACTCAAACCTGTCTTGACCCTGAAGGCCTTTTTCCTTCAGGCTGCATATGAGACGGAGCTTGTCTCAGTGTTTTGGAGTA
The DNA here is from genome assembly GCF_027596085.1 of Anoplopoma fimbria. Lineage (NCBI taxonomy): Eukaryota > Metazoa > Chordata > Actinopteri > Perciformes > Anoplopomatidae > Anoplopoma > Anoplopoma fimbria. The sequence continues at coordinate 24,882,464 of NC_072460.1, forward strand.
GTGCCGCTCTGCTGAAAGGAGATAACCGTCTGCTTACAGATCAGGAAGAACTGCTCTTCCTTCCTCACCGTTTCCTCTCTCATTGTGTGTGTAGTTTCCATATCTCCTTTCCATCTGCCCATACATCTACGTCTTACACGCTACTTTCATTTCTTTCATTTATCTTATTCTTTCTCTGCCCCTTTACACATCTTGTGTGTTTCCCTCGCCTTCTTAATTAACGTTCTGCTGGGCGGTGGAACAAGAGAGTCCCAAAGGCCCATTGGGACTCTCTTGAGGACAAAACTAAGACAATATCCGGTTTACACTCATTGTTTGGGCATTTGCCAGGCATCCATTTGTTTTAGCCCCTTTAAAATAGCACTTTGCCTGAGCTTTGCACTCCATCTGTATTCTGGCTGTATTGAAATTTTCATATGAAGTCGTAAAATATTTAAACCAAGGATTTGTTTTTCATTTTTCTCTCTGCTCTCTCCAGGGATTCTGATGGGAGGCTTCATTAAGATCATTGAGTTCCAGGAACTGGCCAACTGGAAGGTATAGTGTGACTCCTTGTTCACACCCTGCTTCACAGCTCTTTGTGTCCACACTGCACTGGACACAACTTTTGTTCACAACAAAGGGCTTTAGGGATGATGTATTTATGTAGGCCAACCGGAAGTTCCATCGCACTAGTTCCCTTTGACAAAAAGCCAATCGGATTGTTCCATTAGATTTGGGATTATTGCAGAAAATGATCTTGGTGGCAAAACACAAGTTTATCTTACTTGTTAATCAAGATAATCTTCACAAATGAATGTTTAGTCACATGACTTCACGTCTCCAGCACTAAGCTAAAGGAGGACTAGTGTTCTAGTGAGGACGTTTAGTCACATGACTTCACGTCTCCACCGCTAAGCTAAAGGAGGACTAGTGTTCTAGTGAGAACATTTAGTCACATGACTTCACGTCTCCTCCACTAAGCTAAAGGAGGACTAGTGTTCTAGTGAGAACATTTAGTCACATGACTTCACGTCTCCACCACTAAGCTAAAGGAGGACTAGTGTTCTAGTGAGAACATTTAGTCACATGACTTTACGTCTCCACCATTAAGCTGAGGACTAGTGTTCTAGTGAGAACATTTAGTCACATGACTTTACGTCTCCTCCATTAAGCTAAAGGAGGACTAGTGTTCTAGTGAGAACATTTAGTCACATGACTTTACGTCTCCACCATTAAGCTAAAGGAGGACCAGTGTTCTAGTTATGATGTTTAGCCGTCTCATTTAGATGCTTTTTAAGGACACATAAAAACTTCTAAATTCACCCGAATTCTACTTATCGCAGAAGAAAACATAAAAATCTCTTCAGCTTGTGTTAACCTCAGACCTTCTTTCAGGCATCTAACCAAAAACCCGTTCATAAAACCCTTTGAGGGATCAAAAATTTTTCATATCTGGGTCTTTGGACTCATTCTTGCAGAACTCTACTAGCACACTTTAATTGGTTTAGCACAAGGCAAAACAGCCACATTCCTCCACACACCACACACCCAGAGAGAAAACACACAAAATGTATGCAATGCGTGACATAGAGTTGCTTTAAATCCATAAAGCTACACCCACTGCATTCTCGATGCCATCTGCAATTTAAAGGGTGGGGACAAACATCTGCATTGCTCAAGTGTTTTTGCTTATTGAAAACATAATGCATCAAGAGTGTATATATCGCCGCCTCTCCCAGTTCTTATGTGATGCAATTCATCCCACAGCAACACAAAAATCCCCGGGAATCCCCGTCCACCCCTCCACCCACATAAACATCTGCTGTAGATTTCCAATTATTTTATTGTGCTCAGTCATTCATTTCCTGGCTATTGTTTTTTGTCACAAATCTCTCCATCTCCACGCCGTTACCTACCCATAATGACACACACCGATCTTTGCTCGCTATCCCCCCCCTCCGTGTCCCTATGAGCCCGACTTCTTTTTTCTTCTATCCTCCCGGTTCTCACAGCCTTTAATTAACATTCCTTGTTCTCTGCCAGCGAGCGAGAGAACGGATGAACAAGAGATGTAGATGCAAAACGAGGGGGGGGGATGCAAAGAGGACAGGTTGTGTCAATGTATCTTGCACACTGGAGCCCATTGTTTTTTATGCGGAGGCCCCCAGGGTGATTGCTGAGTCATCGACACTACTAGTAACCAGAGCCCCCTCCTCCCCTCCCCCCTAACCTGTTATCACTACCGTTAACCCTCTGAACTCCAAACACAGTTTCAGGCTGGTTTGTTTGCTCCTGTCATCCTTTTATCTCTTTGGCTTGGATTTGCAGTGCAATATAAAAGGCCTTCTCCTCTATGGAAACAGCACAGTCATGTCTAGAAGCAGAGAGAACTTTTCTTTTGTGCCAAATAACACGGATACAATGCCATAAATCATAGATCGAAATCGAGTTATTTTACAAAAATGGGGGGAAAAAATGGAGGCTTTACGTGCTATAAACATTTAACTATTTACATCTTTTACAACCTCTACTTACAGCCTCTCCTCTCCTCTCCTCTCTGCTCTGTGTTCAGCAGTCTGAAGTTCAGTCGAAGTTTCAGGGAATTGTTGTCACATGATTGTCGGTCTCAAGTGAATCAATCATGGCTTCCTAGTTGCGCTGAAGAGCTCAGAATTTAATGTTTTTTACAGAATTTTTACAGAATTTGTCTGACCTATTTGTTTTGGAGAAGGAGCCCCTGAGAGCATCATTTATTTTTTCAACTCTTTTGAACTTGTGCATATAGTGCATTTACACTTAGCTACATGTTGTACCACCACAGTCAATGCATCTTTTTTTATTTCTATCACTAGCTCATTTTGCAGGTTTAAACTGCGTCCTCGCGCTTGTAGCAAACCTCTAACGCTGAGACCTCCTCCTCCTTCTAGCATGTGTCCTACTTGGTTAATCTAGCGTGCCCTCCGGGGCGGCCCCACAAACCACCACAGGGCGAAACTGAAACCCCCTCGGGCAGCAGCATCCTGTCATCACGGGCGTCTTACAACAACAATCCCACTACCACTACCAACCCCTCCATCTCCAGTCCTCTGCTACAATCCAGCACATGAGAAGAAGCTTTTTCTGGTTCTGTTCACTGCTCTTCCCTTTTCCCCTCTCATCTGCCCGTCTCTCCCCTGTGCTCTGACACAGATTGAAGAAGAAATAGCATGCTGGCATGAAGTAGCACGCTAGCAGCAATTTGTCTGCCGAGAGAGAGAGAGAGAGACACACACATAGGTGAATACATTAGCATCTGAAGTGTACGCAAGCTCGTAGTTTGGTTTTCTCTCTGTACTGTATGACGTCGCCTCGTTTCTCCTCAGCGGCCGCGGTGGTGTGTTTTAAGCCCCAAAGGGCAGCACATGCTTTTAATAGATGTCTCCCTCCGCCGTGGAGAGAGTGACACAGGGAGAAGAGTTTTAATTGTGGTTTCAGGGGGCTTTTTCTTTTCCCATGTGGGGATGTCGCTGAGTGTTAAAGCGGAGGCCTCCAGGGAGCTCGTGCTCGTAACGAAGGTCTCTCCGAGGTTCCCCGTTCTCGTATCCCCCCCATCTCTCAGCCCTCATTTTTCTCTCTGGCATTCATCTTTTCCTCATTTGGTTCAAGCTCTGTCTCAGCTATTTCCCCCCAGAGTGTGCCCGTCCTCTGTTCTCTGGTTTTCAATCCATTTCATCTTCGCTGTCTCTTACAATATAAATATTTATCTGCTGTCGTATCAACGTCAAGTGTTTTTGAAATCTCTTCACGCCTTCTTAGGCCGCATCAGGTTTTCAGGATGAGGTCAATCTAGTGCGTTCTGAACCTAAAAATCTAGTCGACAATAAACCCCAGTAATTAAATCACCAACCATTTTGATATTTGATTCATATTGTGAGTCATTTATCGAGCAAAGATTTCAAACATTTGCTAGTTTCAACGTCTGAAAACAGTTTTCTGTCGTTGTAAATTGAACATCTTTGGGGTTTGAACTGTTCGCTTGGCACAACAACCCCTTTAAAGAACTCACCTTAGGCTCTGGGAAATTGTTTCGGATTAATCAGTTAATCCAAAAAAGTGAATAACAAATACACTGATAATCATTTGAACCCTTCATTACAACCCTGCTCAGCACATAATGCAAAGCAGTAGCTTGCCGGCATCTTGTTTATTTAAATCTGTCTAGATGTGCATGTATGCAAAGTCTGTGTGTGCATGCTCAGCCGCTCCAGCAGACATCCTTATATGTGGCAGTGAAACATTGACGTGCATGCAGGAGCACGTCTGTAGGGTTTTAGTGCTCGCGTGGAGTAGCTTCTTGTGTCTCGGGTGTTAATTTTGATTTCTGACCTTTTACCTGCCCTGAAGGGTGGAAGTCTGGCAGAGATAAATGTCAAAGAGTAAAAGTGGAAGTGTCCTTGCCGGCCTACTTTTCCTGAAATTTGAATGCATAATAAGACAAAGTAAACAGGAGCATAGCCTCTTTACTCCAGAATACATCCTCTATAGGCTATCCACTATACATGGCCTGTTTTTTAAGAGCTTCATTTTATTTATTTAACCTTTTATTTATCCAGGATCATCTGTTTTGAAAAAGGGGTGCTGGTCAAGATGGTAGCGTACGTAAAAAAACACTTAAATGCACAGATAACAGACTTAAAAACAAATAAGTAAAAAGTTAAGGACAATATAAAAAAGATTTCAGACAGTAGAGATGACAAACGGCAAATAAAACCTGCAAATTGCATCAATCAAAGAATTTTCCTCCCATGTTGAAACAAGTCGGTTCAATGATCCTTAATCCTGTTGTTTTTAAAATCTTAGATGCTTTTCAAATGATGTAGTTTGTGTAATGTGTGGTTATACAGAAAAATGTTCCAACGTTCCAATCTGCTGTTGATAAAAGGGACAAACCAACTGTCTCATGCAGACTGCAAAGACGAAAAAACGGAAACCCGCATCCGAGACAAATAGTTTATAATAAAACTGACATTTGGACTAAATGTTTTCTGCACACATAACGTCAGACATACTGAGTGTCCATTCCTTCTGCTGATGCCTCACATATTATTTCCTGCATACTCAGTTTTTTGGTTTGTCATTTAAGGTTAATTTACTATCATTATGCAACACAGGGATGCACAACGAAATCCAGTTGCAGCCCATTTTTGTAGCACAACAAACACATGACAAACAAAACAAAACAAAAACAGTAGTGCATTCTTGTAGAGCTTTTTTTTCTCTTCCATATGCATCATAAGGAATGTAAACAGCTGCAACAAAAACAATTATTTGGGCAGAAAATATGGCCGACATTTTCATGATTAAAAATTCAACATGAGGATTACATTGTCCGTCAGCTTTGACTGTGTTTGAGCTCCAAGCATCATTGACGTAAACACAGAGTCCACCGCATCTCCCTTTGAGGAATTGTACAGTTGTGTTCTAGCAGACCAAAGTGACAAGGAGTCAGGATGTCAATCTGCCGGTGGGGTCGATAGTCGGGCTCCAGCAGCTGTCAAAGCCGGCCTCCATAAAACAATGAGGATGATTGTTGACTGAATGAAGTAAATATGGGCCCGCCCTCTTTCATATTTCTGACAAACACTACTGCAGCTTCAAACCACGGATCCAGAAATAGATCTGCTCTATGAACATTCACAAATGCATGCATTACTGACATAGATTTATGCACAGAACACACACACACACTCCCACACACACACAAACACACTATGGCTTGTACAAGAACACATGGGTGCATCATGCACAGGCACATTGGCAGCCGGAGCGTTAATGCATGGGCACATGATGCCTACGCCTGATCTTGGAGGCTGGCCCATTTAGCTGAGAAGCAACAATGATTTCTTTATATCGCTGAAATAATCAGAGAGCTATGGTCACTGGGATACTGTGTGTGTGTGTGTGTGTGTGTGTGTGTGTGTGTGTGTGTGTGTGTGTGTGTGTGTGTGTGTGTGTGTGTGTGTGTGTGTGTGTGTGTGTTTGTGTGTGTGTTTCTGTGTGTTTCTGTGTGTCATCCTGAAGCCAACATCCAAATGAGATTTGTCAGATACAGAGCTGCTACTAACGGCTCACGGCCTCCCTCGTCACCTCTTCCCGTCTTCTATGACTACGTATGAAGTCAGCTGACGATCACTAACCCGGCCGTCATCAGTCAGATGAGAAGTAGTGAATATTCTTTGGAATATTGCATAATAACCACAAGCACGTGTTTCTATCATTCAGTCACGTGCATCATGTGCTCATATGTAAGGGTACTGATAAGCATTAGCATTGTAGGCTCATTGCAAGATGGTAAAAAACAACAGAATGTGTCAAAAAAATCATTTAATTCAATTAAAATGTTTCCCGTTGAATGTGTTTTGGGCCATTTCTCCCTTTTTCCACGAAAATGTGTTACGGTCAGAGTGTAGCTCCATGCAAAGATTAGATTAGATCACTTGACTGTTACATGTTTGGAGCGTATGTAACTTTGTCTCTGTCTGTTCCTTAAAAGGAGGAGGAAATGTTCCGGCCCAACATGTTCTTCCTTTTGCTGCTGCCGCCCATCATCTTTGAATCTGGATACTCTTTACATAAGGTACGGCAGAGTGAGTGAGTGAGTGTGTGTGTGTGTGTTTGTGTGTGTGTGTGTGTGTGTGTGTGTGTGTGTGTGTGTGTGTGTGTGTGTGTGTGTGTGTGTGTGTGTGTGTGTGTGTGTGTGTGTGTGTGTGTGTGTGTGTGTGTGTGTGTGTGTGTGTGTGTGTGCATAAAGCTGAATTTGAAAGGCTCAAGATGTGAAATAAAGCTGGACACATTATGAATGTGATGCATTCAAAAGGGCAAACCGGGATAAATATGAAAACATAACATTTATTTATTTTCTCTTTGCTTATTTGGCTGATTACAGTTTAAAAAAAAAAAGGTTATCCAAATGTGGAGAGCAAGAATTAAAGCCACATGAAGAAATTAAAACGTATTGTTTTGTCAGTAAATTAAGACACAAATGCCGGTTTGGCTTCGACATTAAAGCATAAAAGTAAAAGGGCCGCTTTCATCCTTTTATCCGAGGTGCCAAGGGGGTTGCGCTCCTGTCACACCCTGCTGCTCTAAGCAAACACACCTGCACGCTATGATGATGATGATGAAGATGATGAAGTTGTGGTAATTAATCAGTAAAAAAAACTTAACTAAACTACTTCAAAACATAAATAAATGGCTTTCCAGCACCAGTAAATTCATCACAGTAGCTTTACTGCTGGATTCGTCATCTTCAGTTTGGCCGACCTTTCAACCAGCTGTTGAGACTTCATCAAACAGGGAGAGTGGGACAGATCTTAAAGCTCTATGTAGCCTCAATCTCTAGTTTCAAGTCTTCTTCAATACAGCATGATGTTCATTTAGTAAATTATTCTCTATTTAGAGTCAAATAGACCATAAAGCAGAGTATGCTTTAGGGCGGGGCTACACACTGATTGACAGTTCTCTACCAGAGCCGTATACGGCGCCTCTACGTCGCGGTGCAAATATGATCATCTTTGTTCATTGGTTGCAAAAAAGCCAAGATGGCGACGACCAAAACGCCCAACTCGAGGCTTCCAAACATCAGTCCACAAACCAATGTGTGACGTCCCCGTAGCTACGTCCACTTCTTATATACGGTCTTTGATTTGAAGGCGCAAAAACGCAGCATGCTCACGTCCCTAAAGCAGCTCTGCTCTGTCGGTAATGTTTCTCCTGTACGGTCATGTATTATCATTTAAACTGAGGTTTAGAATGAATTGGCGTGTAACATTTTATTATTTATAGATACATTTTGCTCCACTACTCACGGTGAAGTGATGAATAATTTCTCTGTACCTGTGCTCTGCTTTCCATTGACATTCACTCGCTACCTTTTGTTATTTATGTTACACCATGCAAACTTCACGTCATGCTACTAAACCCCATGAATACCATGTATGTTCAGGGTAACTTCTTCCAGAACATCGGCTCCATTACTCTCTTCGCTGTGATCGGCACCACCATCTCCGCCTTCATAGTAGGAGGAGGTATCTATTTCCTGGGGCAGGTGAGGATCGTAACGTTATCCGTCAACAGCCTTGGCGTTGCCGGGGCCTGTTCAGAGAAAGACTGTCAACTGGATTCAATATTTTCAGCATTCCCGTGAATTTTCCCTGGAACAGCTTGTAAAAACAGTGTGTTTTTTCCCCTCAGGCTGATGTGATCTATAAGATGTCAATGACTGATAGGTGAGTATAAGTGTTCCACTCTAAGAAGCATTAAAAATGACTTCAAGGGAAATCAAATATTAGTATTTCATGACATCATCACCCCTTTAAGAGCCAAACGTAAGAGTTGAACTATTAGCGAGTTCCAAATACTCAGATAATCGGCTGCCAGAGATGACTGATGAGCAAAACACTGTGCAACTCCACGCCTGTGTGTTTTTATAGAGAGGCTTTGGGTTGTTATGGTTCACGTGTGGGTTGCCTTATGGGTGCACAGTCAGCATGTGTGTGTGTGTGTCTTGTGTTGAAACCGGGCTTCTGCCTTTTCATTTCCCCTCACGGAGGAGGATGTGTTTCCCGTCCAATTTGCCTCTGTGTTTTTGTTTGGTTAGCAGGATATCTTGGAAACTGTTCAACAGATTTTAATGACATTCAGATGGGAATTCAGGATGTGAGCCAAGAGAACTGATTAGGTTTTGTTGGGGGAAGTCCCACATCCTATCTCGTCTTTTTTTTCTTTTCTTGGATTTCTTGTTATAACATCTACCATATTTAGATTCTAATTTTACCTAATTTAATCCAAATTTTCCAAATGTTAAACTTTACCAAGATAATTGAATACAAGTTGCTTATTAAAGTTGCAAGACACAACAAACATATTAATTAAAGGAGTGCTTTTCATCAAGACATCTCAAAACAGAAAATGTCTAAAATCAAAGTTCTTTAAGAAAATATATATTTTAAATTTCATTATTGTTATATGTTTAATATTGTTTCCGAACGTCTGTATATAACCCTGAAAATAAAAAAATGTTTTACAGTTACAAGACTCAATTTATAAAGACATCCTAACAAAAAAGCAATACTTAATTAAAATAAAGTTAATTAAAATAATTTATTTTATTAGTTTTTTTTATTTTATGGTATTTTGTGTTGCCTTCCGAGAATTTTTTACCAAAAAAACACAGATGTCGCTGTCAAGCGTCAGTGTTTGGTTTGTCCGTTCTGGGCTACTGTAGAAACAGATTATTTTCAGCAGATTATACACTAAAGAAAACATATTTATTGATATTATATACTATCTGTGCCAGTAGATCTCCCTAAATGCTGCATAAAATGAACATTTTGTAGGATTGTGCTGCCTGAAGCCAACGCTACTTCCTTGTTTGTGACTAATTTCCTGTCTGCCTCCCTCTGACCTTGTACCTACACAAATTAGCTGCATATTTTTTTATTCTTTTAAAGTATGTTAATGCCTGTAAAAGGGTCTAACGACTACTACTTTTTACTCCCTTGCTGTAGCTTCGCCTTCGGCTCTCTGATCTCGGCTGTGGACCCCGTGGCCACCATCGCCATCTTCAACGCCCTCAACGTGGACCCGGTCCTCAACATGCTGGTGTTCGGAGAGAGCATCCTCAACGATGCCGTCTCCATCGTCCTCACCAAGTAAGACGTCCTCTGAACCCCTTTTTTCTGCAGTCCTGCAGCTCTTTGGAAACAGCACAATCATTTCTAGAAGTAGAGAGAACTCAAACGTCTCTTTTGTGCTGTATAACAAAGATATAATGCCATAAATCATATAAAGAAAAGAAAAATGCAAGTTGAATTTCTTTGATAATTTATTTTCAACATGTGTTACCAATGTCTGAAAAAAACAGAGGCTCTACGTGCTATATATATTTAACTATTCACATATTTAAAACCTCGACTCACAGTTTCATGGAATCTTTTGTCACATGACTGTCGGTCTCAAGTGAATCAATCATGGCTTCCTAGTTGCGCTGAACAATATCACAGGCTTTGTTTTGGAGGTTTTTTATGATGGAAGCGTTTGTTGCACTCACAGCCTCTCCTCTCCACTCTGTGGTCAGCAGTCTGAAGTTCAGTCGACGTTTCATGGAATCTTTTGTCACATCTTCCATGGCTTCCTAGTTGTGTTGAAGAGCTCAGAATTTAATGTTCTTTACAGAATCTGGTAAAATCAAAAGGTTTATTCGGGGCGAGAATTTAAATGAGACATGTAGAGTAAAATGTTTTTGATGAAATATCACAACTTTAGGCTTTGTTTTGGAGGTTTTTTATGATGGAAGCGTTTGTTGCACATGATGTGTGAAAGAACTGTCTGAAAGAGGAAAATCTTTTACATCTTCTGGCTGTGAGAAACGGTGTACTTTTGGCGGATCGATTAAAGAAAACATGGTTTTAACTCCCACCGGTTTATGTTCCCGATTCACCTTGTGGTTGCAGTTAACCTCATACGCAAACGGTGACGCATTGGATCCATAGCATTTTAAATATCAGGCATGGGTGTAGTGAGGCGTCTTTCAGCCTTTGAACCCCCAAAAGGAACAGGAAGTGAGTAGGAGTACAGAACCAGTGGCCTATTTTATCACTTTACACTTTCACTTTGTGGCAAAGCTGTGGTCTCGAAACGCAGAGGATGTGCGAACATTTTAATCAGTACTGCCGGATGTAAATTCTAAGACTTAAAATTGTTATCTGACAATTTTTATATTTCTATTTAATGTTTTCAATTATGTATTCTCTGATCAACATCCCTGTAAATGTGTCAGTGATAGTTAGTGTTTCAGCTCCCTAGACCTGATGTTAAATTGTCCGTTAAAACAACAAATAAAACACAAAACACATTAAATTAGAACCGGAGGAAGCCAAACAGAAACATTTAGTTAGAACACTATGTTCACAGTATTTATGTCGTATCAGAAACGATCTGTAATGAGAGGGTGTGACAGAACGTACCTTAGCCATAGGAGAAAATGTTTATCAAGATCACCCTGTGTGAACAGACTGACGGCACACACACACACACACACACACACACACACACACACACACACACACACACACACACACACACACACACACACACACACACACACACACACACACACACACAGTAAATCCTGACAGACAAGTTTGACGGAAACGGAGAGGTTGGCATGCTTCCCTTGTTTGTCTGCATCACCACCGTCCTCTCTGCCGTCTCCGTGCTCTCTGCAGTGCTTCCTTATCTCCTTCCCACTCACGGCCGGATAAATGTGCAAAGTGATCTCAAGTGTCGGCGCGGCCCGTCGGAGTAAACGGCCGCATGAATAATGGAGCGGCCGGAACGGGGCCTGGCAGTTTGCTTGTTTGGTAGCACCTCACAGACGGGTGTTTTTCTTAGAAAGCCACTTCACAGTTTGGCCCAGTTGTTTAGAAACAGCTACGCAGCTAATGCCTTTTTTGTTTTGGAGCTTGTTTATCAGATTCAAATCAGATTATTAGTTACGCTGTTGTTTTGTCTGGAAACCTGCACGATCATTACGGCCTTTAAGAGGCTGTAGTGGGCTCAGTCTTAAAGCTAGGGCGAAGATACTGATATCAAAATGAAACAAGTCGACCTAATGAATCCATTGGGACCAACCAGGTCATGCTAGTTGGGAAGGAGGCTGAATAAAGCTCCAAAGTTAGGCATGATTTTGATGTATTTTCAAAGTGGTACCTTGACCTCTCACCTTAATATATGGGAATGAAATAGGTTCTATGGAAACCCATAAGTCCCCCTCTATATACATGTTTTACTTTATATATCACATGCAGTTTGGGGGGAAAAACATGTAGTTTTCTGCATGCAGTATAAGTATTTTGCATACTGGGGTCCATAAACAGGCTTGGAATTGTATAAATGTGGTATTGCTGTAAAGCTGAGACATTTGTGGATCCAGTGAGCCTGATTGTTCCAATGTGTGATTATGAAAGTCCTCATAGTAGCCATTTTATTGTAGTATAAAATGACCTGTTGTGACCTCTAGGATGATCACAGCCTCATGGAACTGTACAACTACAAACTGGAGACTGAGGGCGTTCAGAGGATGTATGTAACTTTCCTAGTTATATTGACATTAAGGGGGTTTCTGAGAAGTTTACGCAAAGGAAGTGCTCATCATCTCATCACTTAAAAAAAGCATTTCTTGCAGAGATCTATGTGGGTGTCTAAAGGTTTAATAGATGCCTGATGTCTGCCTTCTTTCTACATCAATAACTATAAAACATGCTTTTTTAGGGGGATGCAAACACGACTACAAATGCTTTTCACCAAACTAAGTTAAAGTCCAAAGAATGAATCAAGGCAGTCAATTTGTTTGTTCATTATTAATGCTGATATTAAGCATTGATGTGTCTAGTTTAGACGTAAAGTCACGCTGCTCTTTAAGATCTACATTTGACTTTCAAAAACAAGTACATTTTCGCCCATAGAATATTCAAATGTCTTCCCTGTGTGGCCCGAATGTCACAATACATTCCTTCATGTTATTATTGCTGTTAAGTCACTACAGATGACCTCTGTGCAGCAGGGTTTTGATGGCAGGATAACAAACTCTGCACACAGACTCTCATACTTGTGCGTTTGCTGGATTTATGGTGGAGTGTTTCTGCCCTCTAGGGTCAGATAGAGGTATTATAACACAGGATATTTAACTCTATTGTTTTTTTGTCTTCTAGCACCGCGGAGGGGTTCTCCCGCGCAGACAACTCCATGGTAACAGGCTGGGAGACGTTTTTGCAAGCGTTGGGTTATTTCCTGAAAATGTTTTTCGGTTCTGCCGCCCTGGGAACCCTCACTGGACTCATCTCGGCTCTTGTATCCAGACTCATTTTGTGTGTGTGTGTGTGTGAGAGATAGAGAGAGCTTTAAACTCGTGTGTGTTTTTAAATATTATTTAAAATTCCTTAACTCGCTGATCAGTTTCTAAAACACTTTGATCTGAGGAAGACTCCTTCGCTGGAGTTTGGTATGATGATAATCTTTGCGTACCTCCCCTATGGCCTGGCAGAGGGCATCAAACTGTCTGGTGAGTGCACACACACACACACACACACACACACACACACACACACACACACACACACACACACACACACACACACTCTTCCATTATATTTTACTTTACAGGACCTTTTTTTTTTTTTAATGCCATGCTTTCTCTCCGCCCACAGGAATAATGTCCATCCTGTTTGCGGGCATTGTGATGTCTCACTACACCCATCACAACCTGTCTCCCGTCACCAGATCCTCATGCAGCAGACACTGCGCACGATGGCCTTCATGTGTGGTCAGTGAAATAAGTCTTTCCTCCTTAATTAGCCTTTTTTGTTTTTATGCCTCCGTACTGGCGATGTTTCTAGGTTGTCTGTCGTAGCTCAGAAATGTCTTCATATTTGGCACAGATGTCCTCTTGGAGTCAACAATGACAATGACAATGACACAGCAGCTGGAATCACGTAACATCGCGCCAGAATAGTGGGGCTCACATATCGCACGATAATCCATCTTGTCAGGCTTGAAGAAATGCATTCTGGGAAGGGCTACTGGCAGCGAGGGGCGTGGATGGCTAATCAACAATAGTGGATCCTGAAGACGTTAGCGTAGATGCTATTACATCATATCTTGAGAATATCTAGTTATTCCAAGAAGAGCAAAGAGCAGATCGAAGAGCTGTTTTTGCTTTGATTAGAGTTTGATTGACGGGTGGTTTGTCCAATCACCTGTCAAGTATTTAAAGTGCCTGCCCTTTTCCAAACTGTTTCCAATGTCTGCTTCTTAGATGGTTCTGTGTAACAAACAGTTTGGTTGGTCGGATTAGAAATAAATTGCCAATCATGAAAATTTCACAAAAATGCACAGGATCAAATGATGACATTTTGGATCAACATGCATGGGAATTGCAACTTGACTGGTTGGCGGAGGCATAAAACCATGTGACTATAATTCTAGTTTAATTTTTCAAATTTCCTCCCCAGAGACCTGTGTGTTTGCCTTCCTCGGTCTCTCCATCTTCAGCTTCCCTCATAAGTTTGAATTATCGTTCGTCGTCTGGTGCATAGTAAGTGCTCTCTTATTTCAAAATGTTATCTGAATGTTGACGTCGATTTAAACTCCTGGTTGACGTTGTTCTCTCTCCGTAGTTTCTGGTTCTTCTCGGCCGAGCTGTGAACATCTTCCCTCTCACAATCCTGCTGAACTTTTTCCGAGACCACAAGATCACCCCTAAAATGATGTTCATCATGTGGTTCAGTGGTGAGAGGACACAGTGGACCTTTTGACTCATGTGACACAAGAATGACAGGAAGTCAGCTCGTAGTCAGCCTCCATGCTTTTCATCAAACCCCCAAACAGATGGTGCACATCTCTAATGACAAATGAAAGTAGAAACAACAAGAGCCAAAACACATATTGAATTATTTTATAGAAATGAATTAGTCGATCGTTAGGAAACTACTCCAGCTTCTTAATTGTGAATATTGTGCTTTTTTTGTCACAAGATATCAAGCCTGTCATGATAACTACTTATTTTGGGGCGATATGTTGTCCAAGAAATAATTTCGATCAACAATATTATTGTAATTTTAAGACCATTTAATGCATTCCATATAATATAAATAAATATAAATATGATAGCATATTAATGCAAGTACATCCCTCATAACGTCAGGATGACCGAGGTCATGTTTATTTATCGTACTATAAGTTTATAACGTAAAAATAAGGGGACAACCTACATTTTCTGGCATAATGTCGACTAATGAATTTCTTATGTAAACAAACTCTTATATAAACACAACAGGCAAAAATGATTGAGGTCATGTCCATCTATTGGCAGATATAATGATAAAGTAAATGTTGCAACAGGCCTAGTAATATGATATTTATGGACAAAATAATTAAATTAATCAATAGAAAAAACAACGGACAGATTAATCAATGCTGAAAATATTCTCTATTTGCAGCCCTACATATATTTTAAAAAGTATATACACTTAAAACAAACTACAGTTTACATTATATAACTTTAAATACATTTAATCCAAAATAATTATTCTGTCTGTATATATAATATTTTAGTTATTGTGGATTTTTCTTACTTTTTTTACTTACTTATTTAATATTCTTTACTGTGTTATTACTTATTTATAATACTTGTTACTATGTCTCTTGTTTGCATTATCCTCTCTGCTGCTGTAATCCTGCAGATTTCCCCGCTGCGGGACTAATAAAGGATTATCTTATCTTATCTTATCTTGTCATATCTTATCTTATTATATAATGTAATTCTTCTTTTCCTCCGTCTGACAGGTTTGCGCGGCGCCATCCCCTACGCCCTGAGCCTCCATCTGGGCCTGGAGCCCATCGAGAAGCGGCAGCTGATCGGCACCACCACCATCATCATCGTCCTCTTCACCATCCTCCTCATGGGCGGAGGGACCATGCCGCTCATTCGGCTCATGGACATCGAGGAGAGCCAGTCGCGGCGCAAGAGCAAGAAAGACATCAACCTGAGCAAGACGCAGAAAATGGTAACGGACGAAACTCTCGGATACTAGCTGTCTCTCCTCAGATGGAAAGAACATCAAAGGGTTGATTGTGATCTGCTCCTCCTCTCCTCTGCAGGGTAACACCATCGAGTCAGAGCACCTGTCGGAGCTGACGGAGGAGGAGTACGAGGCTCATATCTACCAGAGACAAGATCTGAAGGGCTTCATGTGGCTCGATGCTAAATACCTCAACCCCTTCTTCACCCGACGACTCACCCAAGAGGTAAGTGATACACCCGGGAGGCCTCAGCGTAGTATTAGCTCTCAGCCCCTTAAACACAGTTCATTGTTTTTTAGCATTGAGACATTCAGAGGTGAGGTTTTAGTTTGTTCCACATCAGGGCTTTTTTAGGCCCATTTTTAGGCGCTCACTTGTTTTGGAGGTTGGCTGAATTTAATGTAATTTTACTGCATGGAATCACTACTGCAAACAACATTTTAGTAATGCTATGTTTATTTGACTGGCGTATTCTACTTCTTCTCCTCCTTCCCCCTCTCCTTTTTATTTTCTTCTCCCTCTCTTTCTTCTCCTTCTTCTTCTTGTTCTTCTACTCCTTTTCTTCTCCTCCTTCTACTCCTTCTTCTCCTTCTCATTCTTCTCCTTCTACTCCTTCTTCTTCTTCTCATTCTTCTCCTTCTATTCCTTCTTCTCCTTCTCCTTCTTCTTCTTCTTCTTCTTCTCTGACTTTTTCTCCTTTTTCTCCATCCTTTTTTCTCCTTCGCCGCCTTCTATTTCTCCGTCTTCTTCTCTTACTTCTCCTCCTTCTACTGTTCCTTCACGTCCTTGTTTTGTGAGCTGTTGAGTCGGGGGAAACGTTCTAAACTTAGTGAAACGCTGTTTACAACAACTTCTTAAATATTTCTCCCATCTTGTAAATTTGACAAATGTAAACAACATATGCCGATGTTAGTGTTTACCGTCATTCAGAACAGGGTAACGTTACTCTGTTTCTTGTAATTCGCTGTCACTTACACAACTGATGCTCCTCTGCTCATATCATGTTCAACGTGGAACTCGTACAACCATTCACACACCTGGTTCTCCTGGTTTATCATCAGAGAGGATGTTTGTGTCAATGCTTATTACCTTTTACTAGTAAAAAAGACCTCTAATGACAGTGTGAGCTCGGCTAGCTCTCTAATGACAGACCTGTCAGCCAATAAAACACATGTATTTCCACATATTTTCCTGTAAACAGTCATTGCGTTCACGGAAGGTACAGAATTACAACACTGCTATCTTCTTCAGTGACAATAAACCGCTCAAAGTGGAGACTTATTCAGGGTTAATAAGCCCTAAATGCCCAGACCAGACGACACCACTGGGAATTCCTTTTCATAAGCACAAAATATGGAAAGAAGGAATATCAGCAGCATTTCATTTATCCCTGCTGAGAACACTGCATCTGAGATATCACAGAAAAGTCAAGAAAAAAGACAAGTTTACCGTCACATGTTGGGAGGTGTGCTGGTTTTACTCTTCCTCCCTGTAACATTAAATATCCATAGCTGGTCCATTTAGATTTAGTTTTTACGCTCACTTGGTGACAAACACATCGCATTTCCTACGACTCCTTCACAATAAAAGCATGGTGTCACATTGTGGTGGTGATCCAAACGTTTGTGTCCCTGATGGTAACTTGCTGAAGTCACCGTAAATATCCCTTTTTTGTCGTTTTGCATATTGAGCATAATTTCCTTTAGCCACCTGTAGAATGTGGTACATACAGTATACTATATTAATTAGCTTAATAGCACATCTTTGTTAAGCAGCCTATGTAATTATGATTTATATTTTATGTTAAACCAAAACCTAAACTTTCACAGTATTTACAAAAACAGAATATTAAGCGCTCCACCATATTGGATTTTGCTGCAGGGCTACTTTATTCTAAGAACTGTGATTTTGTATGTTCATTCATTCTAGCGTGTGTGCAATGTGTATAATGTGTATAATGTGTGTCTCTCACAGGACTTGCTACACGGCCGGATCCAGATGAAGACTCTGACCAACAAGTGGTACGAGGAAGTTCGCCAGGGCCCCTCCGGCTCTGAGGATGACGAGGACGAAGCAGAACTTCTGTGAACCGAACAAAACGCTTTCAGTTCATGAGAACAAGAACAATGAGTGGACATTGTGTGTCCTGGGCCGAGGGTGTGTGTGTGTGTGTGTGTGTAAGTGTGTGTGTGTGTGTGTGTGTGTGTGTGTGTGTGTGTGTGTGTGTGTGTGTGTGTGTGTGTGTGTGTGTGTGTGTGTGTGTGTGTGTGTGTGTGTGTGTGTGTGTGTGTGTGTGTTTTCAGTGTCACAGAGTCACATGCACTTCTTGCTTGTTCATCTGCCACCGACTCAATGTGACAGAGAAGCTTTTTTTTTGTGCACAAGGTGAGCTGGAATGTGTCAAATCAAAGTGCAGCTCCAGAAAAACTCTATTTGAAAACTGAAACACTAAATGAAGGAAAGAAACTAATCTGTGAAAATGATATTCCTCATTTAAATGCCATACGGTTACTCGCTAAAGAAACACAGGAAGTCTTGTTAAACCTTGAGAATCTTTTCCAAGGTGTTTCTTTCATAAAAGGTTTAGGTCTTAATTAATTTGTAATGGGAGCTGAGAGGGAAACGTTCAATGTAAAGCAATATAACTGCAACTTTTTTAACTTTTCTATTGTTCTTGCCTACGTGGCACTAGCTTATTAAAAGTCTGCTGCAGGATTTACTTTGCGTCAGGGGAAAGGATGCAACACGAAATCGCTCCAGGGTCATTTTTAAGTGGGATTTGTGAGGCTGCTGCTTCGAAAAGTTTCCTGAGATTTAATTATCTCCACTTCTGTATGCATAAGTGTTTTTGAGTTAACACGTATGTATTCATACATATGTAATGAAGATTAAATATGAGGAGTGATCGCACGAGCGACTCGCTACATCCTCCAGCGAAGAAGCAAACAAAGACAAATCTAGTTAATGTTAATGAAATTTCTCGGGTGAAACGGATACTTTTCAAAACATTAAACACATCTACAGCTCACAGGAGGATAAAAACACTCCAGGTGTTATTTTTAATTTTGGTTCCAGTTCGGGTTCCCTTAAATTAATTTTCCTAATGAAGATGAGCACCAATGAATGTTTGGGTAACTGGGAAGAATGTCTTGTGAATGTTGATCTATTTTTTTTCTATTTATTTATGTGTTGTTTGTGGGATAAAAGGCTTTTATACAAGCTCTATGAGCGCTGCAGAATTCTAGAAAAGAAATTAAATAATAAAACATATTGACATCTTAAATGTTGTATCGAATGCTACTTTCATGAATAGTTTGTCTATTGCCAAATTTTTCAAATACCTTGTGAAAAAAAAATCGTTTTGATAATCCTGAAGTATTGCCTATATGTAATTATTGTATTTTTAAAAGCAATTTCAAAAAGAGCGAACTTTTAAGAGGACTTTAAACCAATACAGACATCACTGATCTATTTTTTGATAAATAAACCTTAGTTAATTTAGAAGAGTGCTGGAACACTGAATAATAAATAGGAACTGCAAATCCCCTGAACAAGTCTACTCTTCATAAATGTGCAGGTAAATATATCAAAGTCTGCCAAAGTAAAATTGGATTTAGTCCAAAAAAATCACTTATGAATAGACAGAAAAATGTGAAACCCCTCTTTATGAAACACTAAGCTAAATAAATAAAATATCAACAACTCGTGTGTTTTAATATTCAAGACTTTTTAATTTCAGTTTCAATGATAATGTAATTTATTCCACTGGAGTTCCCACTCATTTCCTCAGCAGCATGTGCTAATTAGTCCAGATAGTTAAGTGGGAGATTAAAATGTCTAAGACAGGAAGCCAGACCGGTCCTTAAGAGTAATTAGAAGACATAAAAAGGTTAATATGTCATGCTGGGGGTAGAGTGTCCCGTAACCTCCAACCCTCCTGGGATCTCATTAGACATGAGGATGAGGATGTGACGGTGTAGAACTGGAGGAAGAAACGATCATTGTGTCCAGTGAACAGCTATGCAGATGACACTCCGCTTTCTGTAGAACTGTCTCCTGATGGCATGAGGCGCGTTGACTCACTTTTCAACTTTATTTTTGATTTGAAATGCATCAAAGAATTGTTTACAGGTCAACCAAGATAAAAAAAAAAAAAAAAAAAAAAAAAGAGGTACTGGTTGTTGGTTCAGAGGCTCAGAGAGAGAAACTGGCCTCCAAACTAAATAATCCAAGACTCAACTCGAGCCCAAAAAATCGAGGAAGGATTTGGAGCGCGGTGTCACAAAAACAGTGTTTTATCAGAATTTCCAACACCGAGAGACTGATGCACACTTTTACTATCGTAGGCTAGACTAATGTAATGTTCACCTTTCTGGTCTACCGAGTGGTACAACAAAACAACTACAATTAATTCAAAATTCTGCTGACTAAGACCAAACGGAGAGCACTTAAGTCTTTACACTGGTCTCCTCTTCTATTATTTATTTCAAAGTTCCTTTATTAGTCTTAAAGGCACTGCATCACTGTGCACCAGAGATGCTTTTGGTTTGTGAACCAGAAAAAAGCTCCTCAGATCCTCTGGTTCTTCAGTTTTAGCTGTTCCACAAAGCAGAACCAAACCGTTTGGCTGTGCTGCTTTTCGGTCATTGTGCTTCAAACTAGAAGAACAGCCTTCTGAGAGGAGCTGGAAATTGATATTTTTAAACTATTCAATTAAAATACACTTATTTTGTCATATGACATCCTCTGCCCCCGGATCCAAACATGAACCCCCCAAAATAAAATAAAAACCTGTCTATTTATTTTTTTTCTTGAATGTAATATTTAATAATGATTTTCTTCTTTTTTCTTTTTAACATTTTTAATTTGTATTTATTTTACTCTTTTTTTTTTTTTTTATTGTTGGGTCGTCATGTTTTCATCCGTCCACACGTGATATCTCTCGAGCGCCTGGAGCGCAATCCTTCAAATTTGGCCATAATTAATGTAGAATAAATCAGTTTGTGTTGTTGCTCCTCAGAAACATGTTGACACTGTTTGTATCTAGAGACAGCGACATATTGCCACCACTAACAAAGCCCATACTGAATGGACATCATTCTGAAAACATAGTGAACAGCTGACTTTGAATACATTATGAGGCAGTACTTCAAGTACTATTTGTTTTTTGTGAAGCAAAACTTGCAATTATTTAACTAGATTAAATGCATTTGCCTGGTTAATTGATTTGTGTAATAAGAATGTACAACCAGTAGGGGGAGGTCTAAATCCATCGGTCCATAAAACATAAACAATTCCACACAACAGTGGATGACAGTGGATACATTATTTAGTTTTTATTACCCAGTTATACCCAGTAACTTCTCCACTGGGCATCATATGTAGTTCCACAATTTTTATAATGCATGTCGTAGTATACCAGGGGAAAGAAGTTAATCACCATTTACAGTCTCTTTTTTTCCTGCACATGCAACGATAAAATGTACAAATACTAACAGAGCTCAATACACACATACTGTATATACTTCAAACACCTTGAACAGTGTAGTTCCCAATCAAAAATGTCTTAATAAAAAAAAACAGCTAGTAACAATTACAATACTTCACTAGTTGATTTGATATCTGAACAAACCCCTCTGTAGAAACCTTCAGAATATAGAGAGGAATGAAGCTGTAAAGTTTGGTGTATGTAAGAGCTACTGAAGTGGAGATTTCTGGATCAGAGTCTGAGAAAAAACTCATTTAGAGAAAACGTCCTTTAAAGATATGTTTAGTTAAATTACATACATGTTGAAGACACTACAGGTGAATAGGGTAAAAAAAATAACTAATAGATATCAACATGAAACTTCACCAGTTGATTACTGACATTAAGACAATTATTTATTGTATTACAAGTTTTCTGATATGTTATGTTTAAATATGCAAATGAGGCATTATCTAATGGTAACTTCTGGTGAATTTAGAAGAAATCTACAGACGCAAATAGACAAAGTAGTGAAATAAACACCTGAATTTGTATTTTGGATGTTTTCTTTCCACTAGTCTGAAAGAAGGTGTTATGGAAGCAAAATAGACCAAAATCAAAAAATTGACCTGTGCATGAAAAACAATGAATCAATAATTTATGCATTTTCGTGTATCATCATCACTTTTTTATAAAACTTAAACACATTTCCATTCCATTCCATTTTCCGTAACCTGCTTATCCAGTTAAGGGTTGCAGGGTGCTGGAGCCGATCTCAGCTGTCAATGGGTGAAGGCAGGGTTCTGGACAGGGTTCACCTGGACAGGTCTCCAGTCTGTCACAGGGCTGACATATAGAGACAAACAACCATCCACACCTACGGGCAATTTAGAGTCTTCAATGCACCTAAGCTGCATGTCTTTGGACTGTGGGAGGAAGCCGGAGAACCCGGAGAGAACCCACGCTGACACGGGGAGAACATGCAAACTCCACACAGAAGGTTGTCCAGCCCGGGAATTGAACCCCAGCCCCTCTTGCTGTGAGGCGACAGTGCTAACCACTACACCACCGTGCAGCCCACACATTTCCATATTAAGTGTAAATTATTTTCATATTCACATTTCCTAAATTATCTTTCCACTGTCTTTCACCCTAAACATGGAATATGTATCATAACTCCAGATATCATTGCTTCTTTAACAACTTACAATGTTATTTCAGAGCTGAGATGGAAGATTAAGAAGCACGCAGCCAGATCCCTTACCAAAGAGAAAATGTCTGTTGAATAAATTAGAATTCATCACCTGTGGAAACAGATTGCCATCTCTTTATATCTGATGCTCTGGCACGCTGAGAACTGTTGATTACATGCGTGTCCTTACAGTTACATGTAAATGGCATGTGTGATGGAGTGTGCAGTTAACATCAGGCATGTGGGCTACAGCGGGGATTTCACTGATTAACACGCCTCGCATCGGAGGTAACGGACTCCTTTAAGAAATCTGAAGCTATTGAAGTGAACATGGAACATCGGGCTCTCCCCAAGGGTGATAATTAATGTGGGTTATTCTTTGTTATCAGAAAGACACCTCAAGGTCGGAAAAGTAATGCTAAAGTGTCTTAAAGCTGCATTCTCTCTCCTGTCCATCAGGGGGCGACTCCTCTGGTTGTATAGAAGTCTATGAGAAAATGACTCTACTTCTCTCTTGATTTATTCCCTCAGTAAACATTGTAAACATGAGTTTATGGTCTCAATCTCTAGTTTCAAGTCTTCTTCAATACAGCATGATGTTCATTTAGTAAATGATGCTCCATTTAGAGTCAAACAGACCATAAAGCAGGGGATGCTTTAGGGCGGGACTAGTGTGATTAACAGGTCCTCTGAATTCCAGGTTACAGTTGCTGGGTTGCCAGATACAGTCAACAAGCAAAGGTTTTCATTTTTGGCGTCTGGGCACCATGGAACCAAACATGACATGTGACATTTTAAAATGTCTCTTTTAGCTTTAGAGTTCTTGTTAACAGAGTCTGTAACCGGTACATCATTTTAATGTGCATGTTGGCCGATAAGCAACTAAAACTGCAGTAGAAAAATGCCAAACATATGTAAAAACACACGTTTATGGTCCAACTATAAAATAATCTCTCTATATATCTCGCTCAGAATTCTTTAGAACCACATTTGTCCATCCACATCTTTAATTTCTTCTCATGATCTCATTACTGTATGAATTATTTTAAACTGTCAATTATTGATAACGGGCGGGGCTACTATGATTGACAGGTCGCTACCAGGGCGTTGACCGGTCTGGGAGTTGTCCGTGTTTTCCTCTTACAACCTTTAACCTTCTCACAGTGTGTTTTCCCTTCATGAATGTTAGCTCCACCCTCTTGTGCCACTTCTGGTTGCCAAAAAAAAATGATGGTGACGACCAAAATGCCGAACTCGAGGCTTTAAAACGGTATTTCACTGTCTTCTGTCCACTTCTCTCTAAAATTGCTTTTTTAAAAAGGATAGATCACATTTGTTAAGGGAGTGCAGTTAGTGACAGTGTGGGCTCCATGGTAACGTAGCTCTGACAGCTTGTCGGAGCACCAGAAGGGGGCGGGGCTTAGCCAAGAGTCAATTATTAGGCATCAAGGTAGGAACGTCTTGATGTTCAGACTGAACTGTCATTTTATTTCACTTCTTTCATTCTTGATTGAGACGTCTGAACTCCAAACTGTAACTTTCTATCATGTTCTACAGTACAAAGAATGCACTACCTCTGATTTATGTCCAATGGGTTGCCATGGGGACCGACTTCAGGTCAGTGATTTGTTTTTTTCAAGCAGGATTTTGTTGACAGTCTCTTCGTTCGGAGACACAGGAGGGCTCCAGCACAATGTTTTGTTCTGGGAGTTGTCCAAAAACAACTCTCTGTCTGAAAGTTGTTGTCCGTGAAATTCATAAAATATAAAAATAAAGCTCACTCTAGTAGAGGAGCTGTCCGCCTGGTATTTAAATAAACGTCAACTTACTTTAAATGGACCTTTTAGCTGCCTGAATAATTTAGAAATACCAACATTTTATTCTTTTTTGTCATAAAACTCTGAAATTCCACTGACCTTCCTGTGGGTCAGTCATAACAAACTCTCATTGTGGCTCCAAACTTTGCTCAAACCCACAGAGCTCTCTACTTCAAATCCTAACGGAGAACCACAAGTCTTTAAAGAAACATCACAGATGTCTTGAAACTTTACTCTTGATGTTTGTCATCACCCTGGTTCAGCTTTAGAATGTACAAAATTGTTAAATCAAAAATAATAAATAAATGAAATAAATTGATTGGTGGAACAACGTATAAAACAAAATATTATTGGGTTTGAATATTTCCCTTGAATAAGCCAACATAGAACATTTACTATCATGCAGTAAGGTCTCCTCATACAACGGTTCGCATATCTTACCTAAAGTTACACCTTATTTTTCAGTTAGTTTCTGCGTACAGTCTTTTCAAAATAAACATGTGTTTTGACAGGAAACATCTTATTTAGGTTGAGGCAACAAAACTGAGTACCCAAATCAGAGTTGACTTCTCCTTTCACATGGAGAGCGAACAACGGTGGGATATCTACGAATTAAGTCTCGTTTTCTTTTCATAGAATGCAGTGATGGCTTACTTAAAGGTTTCATAGTCGTCATTTTGGATGCTGTTTCATTTATCTATATATCTGAAGAAGTTCTGTTAAATAGAAGTTTCATCCGTGTTCATTTATATAAAAAAAGACACGACAAAAACAAGACTAGCAGCAGACATAGATTGCTTTTTCAGTAAAAACTTCCGCCTTTGGGAGCACAAATGTTATTCTACTGTGTTTCACAAACGTTATAAAGCAAACCAACGCTGGGCCTTTTAAAGGAGTACTTAGTCCTCGCTTTTCAGGTTCAATAAAGTCAACTCTCTCACTTCTTCCAGAGGCCTCTTGTGATCTTCAGAGCAGAAGGCTTTTTTCTTTTTCTCTCAGTGTGGAGGAGAGAAGATCTACAGCCTTTAAAGAGTTCAGACTTTGATTCAGAGAAAAGGAGATTATTGTGTGTTTCTACACTGGGCAGGGATTTAGTGGTGTTTGTTTGATGCTTTGTGGGTCTGTTGTTAAACCATATTCCCCATAAATCTGTGCTTTGGTTACAAGTTCAAGTACCGAGTAATCACAGCTCGTGGGGTGTTTGTTGTAGAGGAGTGCTGAGTGAGCAACCTGAGAGGATCTGCGGGGGGGCTCGCTGCACAGCCGGGGTTCTGGGATGGCCAAAGCAGAACCCCTGTGTTCTTCCATCAGCTAACGGAGAACCCCAGGAGATCAGCAGCGAGAGATCTGGGTTTCAAACACAGACGCGGTGCTACAGCCGCCTCGGGGTGAAGATTCTTCAGCATGAAAGAGCTCAGTTATGAGAACAGTAACTCTGGAAACCTGTGATATGCTGACAGACAGCGGAGTCCAGGCTTCAGATACCTGATGCTCCGACTTCACTGAACAGAGAATATATCTGAAAATATCAAATAATGTAAAAATGATTTCTACATAAATTAAAATTAAACCCGTTATGGATGCATGAAATATTTACAGAAACATATTCAATGATCTACACTCAAATAAAGGTGCTAACTAGAACTACAAAGGGTTCTTTGGCTTGTCTTCAAAGGAAAACCCTTTGTGGTTCCTGCAGAACCTTTTATAAAGGTTCACTTGGAGCCCTTTCAGAGGGTTCTACCTAGGACACAACATAAAAGGTTATACCTAAAATCATCTGTGAAATGTTCCTCCCAGAACCGTCTATGAGAGCTTCTACAGAGAACCCTTCTATGGTGGAATGGTTCCGTCCAGGACCGTCTCTGGAAGTTCTGTCCAGAATCTCTTCACCTTCTAAAGGTGCTAACGAGAACCAACCCACGAGGCTCTACTGAGGCTCAATGTGACAAATCGACACACTGCCAAAGCTTTTTTCGATATGTAATCACACTGTATTCCATTGAAAAAGACTAATTATTGGCAGACTTAACGAAAAAAAAAAAATAATAATAATAATTGTGACAAACCAGTTACTTATAACACACATGTATTGCAACATTGTGAGACAGGATGTCTCAGGAAACGGCTCGGTGAGATCGTAACGGTCCGGGCTTGAAGGTGACACACATGCAACGTGTGAAGGTGTCACTTTACCATTGTGTGTGTGTGTGTGTGTGTGTGTGTGTGTGTGTGTGTGTGTGTGTGTGTGTGTGTGTGTGTGTGTTAGCGCACTGGAGAGAGAGAGAGCATGAAGTGGATGTGAGTGGGTTGAATTGATCCCTCGGCAGAAAGTCAATGGTGGCAATGAGAGCGATCAATGACTCACAGTACAGACTGATGATTAACGTTTTTGTGGTAATTAGATGATCAGATAACGAAGCTGATGGCGCCATTGACGTCTCATTAAACACCCGTCAGTGACATCGTTATCTGCAGCCATGCGTAGTGAGCGCTGGACTGAAACACAAATATCCATAACATCTGTAACCTCTGCTTCACATCATTTCTTTGAGGTCTAATCATTGGAGATGTTATGGGCCACGCTAACTGTTAGCTTTGGAGCTGTAGGCTACTCAGGCATAGCGGTTCTCCGAGCTAAATGCTAACCTATTTAAGCAGGTATAATGTTTACATATGGAAATTAGCACTAAGCACAATTTACAGGTTGATGGGAATGTCATAGCATTCGTTTTGCAGATGCATAAACCCTCAATATTGAAAAAATATGTCTCTAATGTGATCACCAAAGTTGTTATAATTGATCCTGAGAGGGACATGAATGTGTGCGCTAAATTAGACGGCAAATCATCCCATAGACTACAAAACAACCAAAACCATTAGGGACTTATCCTCTGATCATATTTATCTGGAACACATTTCATGGCAATCCAAACAAACCAAATAGTCGTTGAGATATTGAAGTCTTGACCAAAGTGGTGCACCAACAGGCCGACATTAACATCCTCTACACTCAAGCACAATGATTTTCTAACACAATATATTCACTGGTATTGATATTGAAATGCCGATATTTTAGCTGGAGATCTACCAATTAGAGTAAATGATTGAAGCCACATAAGTTCTCCAATAGAAGCTAACGAGGTGCATC
Organism: Anoplopoma fimbria; assembly: GCF_027596085.1. Classification (NCBI taxonomy): domain Eukaryota; kingdom Metazoa; phylum Chordata; class Actinopteri; order Perciformes; family Anoplopomatidae; genus Anoplopoma; species Anoplopoma fimbria. The sequence goes on from NC_072460.1 coordinate 24,909,694, forward strand.
TCGTCTGGCTGGACGTCACTCATTCTTTTCCCTGACAGAGCAGCAGGCGGCAACGTGTAATCTAATTTACTTTGAATGGCAGACTGATAGATAAACAGGCTGTGTGCCTCTCAGATGGCCTGGAGAGAGGAGTGCATAGTTAATTAAGCATTAAGAAAGCACAAAAAGGGATCTGTGTAGGTGGTGGGGCGATTAAACCACATGCACTGAAAGGATTTGTGCTTTGCTTTGTACTACTTGTGCACGAATAAAGAACATCAGGCAACACAAAAAATAAGGAAATCAGCCGTAAAATGGGGTTAACTTGCTGAATTTCTTGTCTTTACAAACAACTCTTTCTCAAATCCTTCACCAATTTAACATGCTCAAATTGCAGAATGTTAAACCAATGGCAATGATGCCAGACACACAGTAAAAAAATCTACATAGACCAGCGACCAGCTGATTGGTTGATTGATAGAAGACGCTAAAATAGTTGAGGGATCAAATGAAATGGCAGAAATGCTGGAAATACATGAAGGAAGATTGACATTCTCGTTCTATGTAAAGCACAAAATATCCTTCTCACAAGATACGCGATGCTCATCACCTAATGACAGACACAGGTAGAGGTCGCTGACCTCAGGAACACCTATGCATGTTGATCAGGGATAAATGTAATCAATAGCTGACATAGTGTAATGAGTGTTCAAAGGAGACTAGATGGGAACTGAAGGTAAAGGTGAAAGGTCAAAGGTCAAAGGTGTGCTTCTGCATATTGTTTGCAACAATATAGACAAAATACACTGATTCACTTGACTGTTGGTCTCAAGTGAATCAATCATGGCTTCCTTTTACAGGATATGTTTTGAGTAAACAGGTTATTTGGGGCAAAATTTTAAACGAGACATGGAATAATTTTTTGGGATGAAATATCACAATTTTAAGCTTTGTCTTGGTTGCGTTTTCTGAGGAGGCGTTCATCACACATGATGTGTTTAAGGACTGTCAGACCACGATCTGCATTTCACCAGAACTGTCAAAATGTAATATTACCACCAAATTTCACCCATTCTTTGTCTTGTTTTGGAGATCAGCCACAGAAAAAATGTATTTCAGTTGACGATTATGACAGTTTTTAAAGCTTCTGGCTGAGATTAACGGTGCAGCTTTGACAGATGCTTTTCCAACCATCGTGTTTTGGGGTTCTGAGGGTTAAAAAAAATCTGTTAACTTTAATATTTGTTTAAAACTGGAAGACAGCTTCGAAGTTTATTTGAATCGGCAAAATATGAAACGTTTTTTCTAAAGCTTATCCTTTTTTTTTTTTTTTTTTTTCGTTTTGTTAACATTGTAATGCTAAATTCATTATTACTTACTGGGAACAATGGAACAAATCCACAGGAGTACATGTGATTGATCATATGTTTCAAATGTGTGTAATTCATAATATATATAATATATATATATATATATATATCTTTGTCGCTGCATAATGCAACGCCTCAGAGGCATCCTGAGCATTAAATTGAGAAACTTCTTCTTTCATGCATTTTTAATGCATGAAAATCAGAACATTGCGTGAAATAATTTACATATTTAACTGGCATTGTCAACCGGAACATACATAACAAATCATTAAAGGTTGTTGAATATTCACAGTGTAGGGAGCACATCTGCTCCCACGATATAGAATAATAATGCTACGGTAGACAAACACAACAACTGCAAAGCATTGGACACATGCTTGGATATCAACAATATCGGCAAACAGAAAACATTCATCGGTTCTCTATTTTGAAATCCAGCCACCACCCTAATCTCCAGCGGTAATTCCTTATTGTGTCCTTCTGTGAGCACAGAGCCTGACCGCTAAGACATTGATTAGGCTGCAGTTTCATCCAACGGTTAGCATGCATAGCCGTTCCTGCAGTCAGTGACCCCTGTCCAAGGCTATAAGCTGCAAACGCTTACATGGATGCACATAAATAAAGCAGGAACATTTGAGCAACTCCCAGAGAACGGTTGAGCACAGACTCGTAATCACGCATTCAAACGCTTTTAGAATCCATGTTAAACTTTCATTACCCCTGACATCACAGTTCTGGGGATTGCATGTCGACCTTCACTTCCACAGCACAACGCAGGATGTTGTGTGTAAATATGAAGCATTACTGGAATATGAATCAATAAAGAGAGGCGTACCCGGAACGATGTCCCAGGTGAATGTTTCCAAAATGTCCTCTGACAAGCATCCAGAGAGGTGAAGTAACCTTGGAAATTGCGTCATCAACAAATTGCCTCTTACCTAACACGATGACGGAGCTGTTTGAGTCAGAACTATATGTTACTATATGTAATGTAATGTAATGTAATGTAATAATGTAATGTATATGTCACTATATGTTGTCATGTTACAAGGACACAGGACACACCGCCCTGCATGACAAAAATCATTTTACATGAAGGAAACAAAAATACACTGCTTTCTTGGTTGGAAACTGGTTTATCTTTAATAATGCATTATTTTATAAGTCCACCATATGTTTTTATTATAAACCTTTCTAAGTAGGATATAACGGCACCTTTCAAATAAATATATTGTAGTAAAAAGTGCAATATTTCCTGACTTTCTGAAATTTACTGGAAAAGAGGTGTAAATGAGGTAATATGCCGTTATGGGGTATAGTTATGGTGAGCATTAGGAGCAAAGGTTAGGTTGATTCTACCTTCATTAAACAGTGATTTAATGCACCTTTCTACTCTTTCTGACGGTTAATCCTTGTTGTGTTGTGACTGCAGAGCCTGAACTGTGGAGTTTATATTGTTTACATCTCTTCTGTCTCCGTGTTGTCTGCTCTGTTTTAATCTCACTGTTGATTCTATAGAAGCTTCAGGCTAAATCACTTACGTGGTTTAATGATGCTTGTTGAACCCGCCGCGGTTTACCTCGACTTTTTGTAATTATTAATTATTCTTTTTAATTGTCGGATGTTTTTCCTCCATTCTGGTTTATTCTAGCGATGCTACGCAGATGGAGGCTGTTGTATATATATATTTTCATTATCAGTTCATTGCACATGCTGCAAAGTCTATAAATGTAATTTATTGCTGGTTTGGTTTCATGTTGATTTATTGTAATTTATTTGCAGCCTAAAGGTGTTCTTCAAATTAACATTATGCAGTTTTGAAGTGATTCTGTCTGCATTGACATAGTTTGCAGAGATGGACCCTGCCAGGCTTTGAATATGTTGGGATTTCCCTAATTTTGCATTTGTAGATTTGCATTTGTTTTGGGAATGAGCCTCTGCTGAAGCTCTGCCAAGTGTGTGTGAGAATGCTTAATTGTTTTGTTTCAAGCTGTGTATGAAGAGTCATTTGCTTTAGTGACTAACTAGAATAGTGTGATTTTTTTTTCACGTACAAGCGTGTAATACTGCAGTTCATACCTGCATTATGTTTTCAGTTTTCAACTCTGCCTTAGAGTATAAGCTTTGTAGCTTTGATATGAACATAAATCTATTGTATATTTGTTTATTAATAACCCCAATGGAACAATAAAGCAAACCTGAACGTGTTACCTTTGTGGATAAATGACTGTATGATATCAGAGTTATCATAACTGGTCACAGCTGGCCTTAGCCTCGGCCCGGTGGTGGTTAAAGTGAATCACATTAGCATAACATCCATTACATTACATTACATTACAGTCATTTAGCAGACGCTTTTATCCAAATTCCATCCATTAAAGACATCTGCTGTGATATTGGACCGCTCCGTTTAGGTGCGCCTCTGGCACAGGTCAGGTAGAGTTGGATGTTGAAGTCATCGTTGGCAACAAAAGTTGCCGGCTGCCGGGTTCATGTTACTAAAGCCTTGCCAAAGGGCTTCGCTGGCTGCTGTCCATGGTGCTGATCTGACTTTGAGTCAAAGACATTCACACCTTTCCCTGTTTCCTGATCAGCCCACAGCTGGTGAGCATCTGTGATTATTTACCTGCTTGTTAGTGAATTATAGACTGCAGGTGTTTGCAGTGTTCATTCTGGGTTGATAGTTTGTTGATTAACCTTTGAAGAGAACTTGTGGCATCATAAAATCTACCGAAAGAACACAGAGAATGAAGGTCATAAACAAGAATGTTTTCTTTAGTTAAGAAACACCTGAAAATGAAAGTAGTTTTTGTTACCTGAGCCATTCAATGAGCCGTTTATATCGACATACAGAGGGTCCTCTTCACAGCGCCGTCATGTTTCTACAGTAGCCCAGAACGGACAAACCAACAACTGGTTCTAAAAAGGGCAATTCACGTTTTCGCATTTTTCACATCGGCCGCCGTAGTTCTCCTTCAGGTTTGGCACATGAGAGAAAGTTTCAGTTGGTTGCAATCTACAACCTCACCACTAGATGTCACCAGATCCTACACACTAGACTTCAGTGTGTTTGGCTGGTCGGTAATTTACAAGATCGAATCTCTGGTGTCCAAATGGCCGGTTGTTTTGTTGAAATGTGTTTTGTTTAGTATGCCTGATATTAATTTGTGTTTGACTGTGCGGATTAAACTTGACTAAACCCAAATATTCCCTGAATCTTAAGAGAGTCTCATGATTGCCTGCAGCTACCACAACAATAAATCAGTGAAACATAGAAAAGCACAAAGTTTATAAGGCTCTAAAATATCCCCTCTCTCCAAGCCCCAAACTAAAAACAACACAAATGATCAATGCATTCAGACTAACTTAATAAAACAGGAACAAAACAGTTATTGATTTCTAACCTTTTGGTATTTCTATTCAATGATTTTCTCAAGTGCCACAATAATGTTTACTATCTTCATTTGGGGGCTTTTTTTTTAACAAATTATTGATTAATTTGACTGTTTGCAATTAATTCAAAATCCTTTTTTTATGCTACGTTTTCCCTCCTGGAAGCATTTTTATGAGCTGTCAGTGTCACAAGATGACAACTGTGAACCAACTTCAGTGTCCCCATCAATTATGAATACGATTATATAAGATATAATCTTATGTCCCATCCCTACATAAAATGTGCCAATTACAGCAATACTTAGAATGAATGTGTGACATGAATGCCCTTTGGAAGAGCTGTAGGTCATACAAAAGGGCTTTTCATCCCAGTGAGGAGTCACTCAGGCTGTGTTCAATGTTTATAGAGCCTCAACCTCAACCTGGCATATGCTCCATCACTTTGTCTTCCCTCAGGGGAAACCTTTATTGAAAAAGTATAGCTATTATCTGTAGCCTGATGAGCTGTACAATTGTTTCAGGAGTATTGCGAAATCCATTATCACTGTCCAAGTTTTTTTTTTCCACCAGGCAGTACTGAAACATCTTAACAAGCTCGGTCTTATCGGCGTTACCTCATATCTGCGGCTCTGGGAAGTAATATTTCACCACTGGGCGCAAGGAGGCGGTTTAGCTTGGACAGATGGTCAGATTTAAGATGGGCCGTTAAAAAAAGCTGAAATGGAACAGTGTAAAACGGAGACAGAAAGGTGCAGCTCATCGATTCAATCCAGAGCTGTTAATGCTCGTTGCAGCTGGACCACTTCTCTCAGCTGGGATCAATACTAATCTGTAACTGGGTGACAGATTAATATCATATTTTGCTTGATGAGCAGGTTACTGAATATAAAATTGTAATGCAGAAGACACTCGCACCTATTTTATTGAATGAAACAGAGAATGAACTACATTCAGCATGAATATTGCTCCTCCTACAGTCACATAGTTCTGGGATTGCTTTTCTCTATCTCACACTGCCAAGAATAAATGAAAGGAAGTGTTATAAAGGGTAAGCACTCGCCTGTCATGGCTGAAGAGCAAGATTTGTGACTTGGTTAGACTTTTAAAAATTGGTTCATGTTGTCAATTCATGTAGTCAAGTTCAGAATCATCAAAGTCTGAGGGAAAGGCTTCCAGATAGGATGTAGAATGTTAGACTAACTGAGGCTCTTTTAGAATAGAACTGAGCAGAACAAGGGTGCAGTGTGTTGCTCAACGATGATCGCAGCATTTATGATCTCACTTCAAGGCAAATTATGAGAAAGAGGTTTGTCTCAAAAGAAGAAACTGAGCTAGAATTTAAGGCCTCATTGCAGCACAATAGCTGTTCTTTGAGACCTCGTGGCACAGACATTTAATTAATGGTGCATGAAGACAGCTTGAATGCATTCATGCATATCAAACAGCTAGTGCCGTAAATTACCAGCAGATTTATTATGTTATTGCAGATTTATGAGCGTAGCAACGAGAAGTGCTTTTGTCATCACTTTTCTACAGTACCTATAACATGCGTCCGTTTGGTTCTCTTCTATTTTTAAATTTCTTTTTAACAGACGCTGTTTTCAAACTGTTTCATACTTTGTGGTTTTCCATAACATAAGTTTTTTTTATTAAAATGAAAGCGATCACCTATAAAGACTGTTATTGCTTTAGGCCCATATGTGCATTGCAGTCAGATTATCCTCCACAGGAGTTCGTTTTTTTGTGGAAATGTGGCACTCGGTGTAGAGAAATCAGTACGGCTGCTTACCGCCTCCTCTCTGGACCTATGAAGAGGGAAGGGGAGAGGACTGACTGGGGTACATTACATTACATTACATTACAGTCATTTAGCAGACGCTTTTATCCAAAGCGACTTACAGGAAGTGTATTCAACATAGGTATTCAAGAGAACTACTAGTCACCAGAAGTCATAAGTGCATCTCCTTTCTTAAACAAGCATCTTAAAGCATAAACCAGAGCAAAAGTACAGTGCAGAGGCAAATTACTACGAAAACAATAAGTGCAACAGACTAATACGAATACAATAAATACGAATAGGATAAGTGCAACAAACTACAATAAGTGCAGCAACTAATACGAATAGTGGTGGGGGGGTACTGGTGTCATTTACTCTACAGGGGCTTTTCTTGGGCATAACGACCCTTGCATTCCTACAGAACAGCACCCTGTTAGAGCAGCAGAGGAATCATAATTGACCATGATTGCAACATTCTGGAGGGCACCATGGAAGTACCATGTCATGGGATGTGACATCCAGATGCACAGAGAGTCACGTCAGGCACCTTGCAATCATGGTACATTTTCTGACACACGCTGTGCATGTTAAAAGGTGTGTGGATGAGAAAAATCAATTATTGGTTGGATATTCCTGTGGCCAGCCCCTCCACCTGGACTCCCCCAGCAGTCTGGACAGATGGGTGGGCAGGACACAACAAAGCACCACAGAAGAAGAACGGACAGAAAGATAGATACATGCAGCAGCTTGCAACTAAGAGACAGTTTTGATTAATGTGCTGGGCTTCAGATCAAAAAGCCTTCTGTGGGAAAGCAGACAAAGTAGGAGAAAGACACATAAAAACGGTTCTGATAACAACCTGTCAATCACTGTGTAGCCCCGCCCTAAAGCATCCCCTGCTTTATGGTCTGTTTGACTCTAAATGGAGCATCATTTACTAAATGAACATCATGCTGTATTGAAGAAGACTTGAAACTAGAGATTGAGACCATAAACTCATGTTTACAATGTTTACTGAGGGAATAAATCAAGAGAGAAGTAGAGTCATTTTCTCATAGACTTCTATACAACCAGAGGAGTCGCCCCCTGATGGACAGTAGAGAGAATGCAGCTTTAAGACACCTCCACATTGGCTTCAGTTTTTAGAAGCCGCTATGTACTTCTAGTTGGTCATAATTGAGTCTGTATTCTTGCATAGTATACCTCTTAAGAATATTTTCAGAAACATGAAGTAAAAGAATTAGCAAAGGCGTCTGCTTCTCTTTGCACATTTGATTTCTTAAAATTGTGTTCGCAAAGAGACTCTCTGCAGATACCTGGATCTGGAAGGACACACAGTCACATGTGCAGCTATGAATAAGAGAGAACTGCCTAATGAATGCTGAGGATGAAGCACAGCATCTGTGAAGGGAATTATAATTTCGGACCAATATGTATAACATTTTAAAAAAAGGTGGGTAATTACAGAGCAGAGGATAAAATCTAAAAGACCGAGCAGAAGGAAGCAAGACAGGACATTCCCTCTGTCCGGTTTTAATGAGCTAAGCTGGAGTTACAGTATGCAGCAGTACTTCTGTCACTACTAATTAGCGTCAGTGATGAGCGGGTTCCTGTGGCCCCTGCCCCCTCGGCACCCGATCTAGTCCTCACCCTGAGCCAGCCTGCCTGGCGTTGGCACCGTGGCAAGGCGAGAGGGTGCGTGGCCTTGTGCTACCTCTGGGACACCATGTAACATCTGCTCCCTCCAGCTGTGGCAGTAACACACACACACACACACACACACACACACACACACACACACACACACACACACACACACACACACACACACACACACACACACAGAGCAGAAAATCTGGCAGTGTTGGATTTAGAAAATGCAGCTGCGTGCATACATGTGTGCAGAATGTTACGCAAATTTCTTTTTTTGGGGGGGCGGGGAAACCACAGCTGACCGTGACTTGTCTGTCTCAAGAGTTGGGGTCAAAGGTCAGAATACAACCTGAGTTTAGCAATTTTTACAATTGGCTGCTATCTATAATCTATAATCACTCTGTCAACATGCCAATGCTCAGCGGGTGAAATGTTTACCATGATTGCCATCTTTGATTAGCATATCAGCATGCTTACATTTGCTTTTTTATTATTTCTTTCACACTTAATTCTTTATTTTTTAAACAACAAAACAGAACAAATTAGGAAATCAACAAAAGATGTGGTCAGATTAAAAAACAAAGAATGTATTGGAATGTTTTCCAAGCATAAACACATATATCTTTGACAAAGACATCTGCAGAAAACACAAAGTACAGGTTGACAGGAATGTCACTGGTTTTGCAAGTATTCTGTAAAGACAAATGGACAAATTTAAAACGTTGACCTAATGAAGGCAACAGATGAAACGTGAATGGATCACCAAAGTTGTTACCATTCTTCTTGTCGGGGGGGCATGAATTTGTGAACCAATCCATCAAATAGTTATTGATTATTTTAATAATTTTGGAACCAGGAACATTAACCTCATCGTGGCGCAAGAGGAGAATTCAGGGGATCAACTAAATCAATAGGATTTATTCTTAATATGAACCAAGAAATTCTGTACGAAATCCCACGGCAATCCATCCAATAGTTGCGGGGATCCATTATTTATAACGGCTTATCTTTAGGGGGTTCAGGGGGGTCGGGTGTGGATCAATACCAGACAGCGCTTACATTAACACCTAGCAGAGATTTAGAGTTGATGTTTCCCAAAGTACGGTAAAAAATTATCATATTATAAAAAAAAAATCACAGAGCAGAGCAGTCCTTGTTCTGCCTAATATCCTCCTCTGTGACACCTTCCCCCTCAGGCTATTGGGACATCCAGAGGACATGTCCAAGCAACTCTTATCAGCCTTTGCAACACACACATAGGATGATTCCCACTCCGGTCTCAGCTTGAGGAGAGTGTAGGTGTGCGCTGACTTCACTGCTCTGGATGATATATTTGACGCCTCACCCTTTCGGTACTGTCACGGTCTCTGTCACAAGCTCACGGTCCCCTTTTTCTAAATTCGACCAGACAAATTAAGCAAGACCTATATGTGAGCTCTTTACAGTCCGTGCAGACAATGCATCTGTGAGCTGCATCATTAGGAGCCCCTCTCTGTCTTCAGACCTCCAGTAAGCCTGGAACTGTTCATGCTTCATTTAGAAGAGGGACTATTTCCGTCCTGCACATGATGCAGAAAGCCCTTCAGTTACGTTTTTACATGAGGACGTGTCTCACGTGTGGCCATCACGTGATGAGTACATATGACACTTACAGTACATGGCACTATGGGGACTATAAGCGGCTGAAGTGCAGAAAAACATCGGAGGTGTTTTAGTCCGACTCGCTGCAGCTCTCTCATCCCAACTCGTCTCAATCTCTAGTTTCAAGTCTTCTTCAATACAGCATGATGTTCATTTAGTAAATGATGCTCCATTTAGAGTCAAATAGACCATAAAGCAGGGTATGCTTTAGGGCGGGACTAGTGTGATTAACAGGTCCTCTGAATTCCAGGTTACAGTTGCTGGGTTGCCAGATACAGTCAACAAGCAAAGGTTTTCATTTTTGGCGTCTGGGCACCATGGAACCAAACATGACATGTGACATTTTAAAATGTCTCTTTTAGCTTTAGAGTTCTTGTTAACAGAGTCTGTAACCGGTACATCATTTTAATGTGCATGTTGGCCGATAAGCAACTAAAACTGCAGTAGAAAAATGCCAAACATATGTAAAAACACACGTTTATGGTCCAACTATAAAATAATCTCTCTATATATCTCGCTCAGAATTCTTTAGAACCACATTTGTCCATCCACATCTTTAATTTCTTCTCATGATCTCATTACTGTATGGATTTTTTTAAACTGTCAATTATTGATAACGGGTTCGATAGCGCTAATTGGTGCTACAGGCAGATTTTTAGCTAATTGGCAGTATTGATAGCTGCCATATCCATATTATCGCTTTCACCCACACACAGATCTACATCCTGGCATCTCCCCCCCTCCCACCCTCATTGGCCTCGTTCCACAGTGGGATGCTGTTGACTCTCTGATGTGGATAACAACACAGGGGGGCTATTTTTAAGTAACTCCATCTCGGCCAGGAGGAGAAAACGAGCCGCATCGCATAATGACTTCTGTTCTGTTTTTCCTCCTCCTCTTTTTATCTCCCTCCGTCGGGGTTGTGATTATGTAACACAGACAGAGATGTGACTTATAGTGACATACACACATATGCAAAGGAACACACACACACACACTCATTGTCACATGTGGGTATGTACACACTGTGTCCTCTATTTAAATCCGTCAGCAACATTAAAACAAATATTTTGCATACTGTACGACTATCTAATACCAGACAATTTCATTTTAATTAAATATAATTACATGTTGTTTACTTTATAATTAAAATAATTAATTTGCCCTCCGTTGCGCATGATAATCTTATCTTCATCTCATTTCATTTCCTTATTATTGTGAATAACAAATCACAGTAATATGTTTAAAGTATGAAATCAAAATTATGAGGTCAGCGTTGAACAATAATGCAGATTTATTCATCCAATGTGCTATGGTGCTGATTGATCTGACGGTTAATCCAAGATTAGAGTCAAATTATAAAAGATGAACTGGGTTTAATAATAAGAAAAAGGACGACATGACTTAGGAGTAAGAGCTGGTGGGTTTGGAGGAAGGAAGTGAAGCGAGCAGAGATAGAATAAGGATGAATCGAGAGGAGCACGCTCTGATAAGCATGACTACATCTTTGGTCACAGGTTATTTTCCAAAGAGGTCACCTCCCCAAGCAGGAAACACATTCCTCCTCACCTGACCGGACTCACACGTTTTATTTAACACACCTTCAAAGTCACTGTTTTCTCCTAAATGCAACTTTGCATATTTTACTGCACCTAGTTCAAAACTACGGACTTCATCATGATCAAAATAGTAAAAATATGTTTTGGGCGAACCTTATAATGATGTGTTCAAATCTTGTAAAAATGCAGTTTTTTGGTGAGAAACTTGAATAAAAACTGTTGTTTTCACAGCAATTTAAAATAGATATTAGAATAGGAACTATAACCTGTTTAACTTGCTAACACTAGATCTATATCAGCTCATAATACATTCAAAAAATCTATAAAAATAGAATCTTTTATCTCATAATCATTTGAATTAAAATGATAAGAAATTATAATATTTGATGGTTTACATTGACTTCAGAGTGGTGATTTTTGTGAAAAATATAACCTGCATTCTTGTATATCAGCTGATATAACGAAACAAAATAACAACAAAAAATAATCTGTATTGATGACTGGCGACTTCTCTAAAAGTTTGATTTACGTAAAGTTCTTTTTTTCCTGCTGATCCGATCTTTGACTCATATCCACGATATGAGACGGACTTCAGGTTTTGTGAACATGAATTCTCCTCCTCTAAGTTCTGAACTCCTCAACATCTGTCTTCATACTTTCCTTTCTTGCTGTCATCTTGTCCTCCCTTCTGCATCCCTTCCACCAACAGTAGAGGACTGATCTACATAAGACGTTGATGCTCTTCTCCCCTAATCTCTCCTTTCACATGGTGTTCTAACAAGAGCCCCGAGAGGCTACGTTCAAAGAGTTCACAGAGGGAAATAAATATATATATATGTGTTATAAAATGATAAATCAATTGGAAGTGCAGCATAAAAACATGTTAAGATATAATTAACAGTTTTGAACGGGTCAAAAAATGTCTTTCTGCTTCTTTATTCTTTATATTTATTAACAATCGCATGCTTCTGTAGAGTTGAATCCTATAAAATCCCAAGAATATTCAACATTATCCATCTGTGGGTCTTTAAAGGTTAAATCACAATCTTACTTATATGTCCGTCTGCCGTCACAAGGGAAGCTTTCTCCTCTTGGTACTTCCGCCTCCTTTCTTCAGCCATTCATGTGCTCTCAGATCTTTCAACATGTCAGATGTGAATTAGAAAAGACATGCCAAGATGCTATGCATGTAATTTTACAGTAAATTAAACATTAATGGTTGCTATTGATGATGCTGATCAGAAGACAACACGAGCCCTTTGTGAACACTGTATTCAGGTCTTTTCATCTCTCCAGGGTGAAAGAGTCCCAATGGATCCTCTATTCGATGGTGCACACTAATACAAGTTTAAGTTTAGACCAGCTGCAGGGTCCAAGCAGATTTATGGAGCATAACGTTCCAACACAAACACACACATGCTATACGGTAAAAACACACACACACACACACACACACGTTTTACAATGGAAAAAGTACTGAGATCTTTTACGTAAACTGGCAATATTTCAGATTTCAGTCCTGGTGGTTTTAGAATTTCTATTTGATTTAAATTGAATGAATTATACATCAAATTTATCAGCCTTTAGTTTTTCGTTGTGTCTGTAATTCCATTATAACATGCTATAATTCAGAATTTTGTCAATTTTCTGTTTATATACAAAGGACTTCCAATGCATCTCGGTGTGATCGGGGCGTTAGTGTGTTATATTCCAAAAACTATTTGATATATCAGTTGTCAGGGCAGAAAACTAATGATCTGTAGATCTTTATACAAATCAAGACTCGACAATCTAATGATGGCTAAGCCGTCAGTGCTGAAAATCTAAATCAAATTGTGACACCCGTACTTGTTGGACGGATCTACAAGTTAAATTCCCCCCGGTGTCGGTTTGATGAATGTGCATTGCAAGTCTTTTTTGGATCTAAAGACAGACTGGAGCAAAGTGGATCAGGTTTTTGAGCTGTGAGGGAATCAGCATGTATTCTTAAATCTTGTTCTATCATATGCATGTTTCTATAAATTATATATTAAACATCAAGTCAGCATTCTGTATAAAGTAGTGTTTTGAACGGCCTTTATAAAATGTGTATGACTGTGGCATGAGACAATCTGTTGGACGATTGAGTCCAACCTCCGCTGGCTCATAAAAGCACATCGGATCGGTCAGCATGTATTTTAGAGGTGACAGTCTGTCAATATGGGGCGGCTGTGGCACATGAGGTAGAGCGCTTGTCCCGTAACCACAAGGTTGGTGGTTCAAACCCCTCTACAGGCAGCATGCCGAGGTGTCCTTGAGCAAGACACCTAACCCCAAGTTGCTCCCCGGGCGCTTCATTGCAGCCCACTGCTCCTCCGGGATGGGTTAAATGCAGAGAAATAATTTCCCCATTGTGGGACTAATAAAGGATTGATTATTATTATTTGACCGTGTTATTTTTCGATTTCCGCTGTCAGTCGGGGGGGCTGAGTCACACATCCTGCCTCCAGGATAGATATTTAGCAATGTGGAGAGATGTCTAGATTACCAAAATATTTGTTGAACCTCATCTGTCCCAGAAACCCAGAGAGGGAAAAACATCGGTACAGGAATAAAACTTTGCAGAATGAGGAAAGTTTGAGAATGCTTGGGTAGTCAGAGAAATGGACCAGAAAAACTCACACATTTTACAGTCATAGAAATAACCACCGTAGTTGCCATAATTATGCCATACATTAGTAGTGAAGAGGAGAGCATGTGTCACCAGCAAGACCAAACACATGACTCACTGAAGGGCTCTGAATCTTCACTCATCACTTGGGCTCTGAAGTCATTAAGCCGCAACGCTGCTGCTCATGAATAGAGACGTCATCATTTGATCCCTATGTTTGAGAAATAAGATGCTGCTTAATTTGCCATCTGGAATATGTTTTTTTTATTAATATTAATTCTCACATACATTGTATAACGTTATTAGCGTAATGCTTTAATTGCTGAACTACATTTGTTTGTTAGACAGTAGTAAATATGATACATTTGTAAAATTATCATACAACGCTTGGTATGATATCTTATGAAAACCTTTTGTGTGTTTTTCTAAGAAAATTGAGGAACACTTGTCGATTTCTGCTCGTTACATGCATGCAGTCTTTTGAGAATAAACTTCCATCTTCACAGGAAACGACTTAGTAAAGTTTATGAAAAGATCGTGATTTGGCTTAAAATAACTACGAATGTTATCTGACAAATAAATCAAACTCCTTTCACACGGGGCTCAAACAACGGTAACCTGGTTAAAAAAAAATATTTGTTTGACTGTTCAGGTCATTACACACTGATGAATATTATATTCCATTTCTGCCAATATTTCCACCTAAATTCTACACACGATGCATTTAAGCCGATCTGGAATATGAAATACAGAAGGAGGGAGCACGTTCTTTGTTGTGCAGATTGTAATGCACCCTGGTTTACTGTTTCCCCTATTATATATGAATACAACATTTCAATCTTGTATTAGACCTCGAATGTATTGCTTGAAATATGATCATGTCATCTGCATAGAGAGAGTTTTGACTGTGAGGAATGGAACATGTAAAGGATGCATGACCAATTTATACGCTGCAAATGGTTAATTACATCACTCATTTTATGCAGCCATGGAGCCTATTTATATCATATTCATCCCAGTAACATTCAGAAAACCAGACCCCATTGACACGCTGCACCGTGCTATTCAATCCAAATCCATCTCCAGGTGAGGCAGAAAACGCATGCTGGATAGGAATACCACTCGTGCACACACTCGACATGTATCCCCTGAGCTATTTGCCTACTTGGCAGCGCTCGGTGCAGCAGGAGGTCAGTGATTGATGTGGTTGAGAGACAGGGCTTTTATACACCTTATACTACGGAGCAATTTAAACCTCTCGCTTGTTGATTGAAGTCCCACAATCCCTCTGTGGGGTTTGTAGCAGGGCTGCCGTATCGGCACTAAAGGTCATCACATCGTCAGAGTTGCGTGGTTACCGAGTCCTCACTCCGTCTGTCACTTCAATCAGCCATAATCATACAGTATATAGGCTCAAAACATATTTAGTAATATACCGTAGAGAGCGCGTGCACACACATAGACACGTTCACAGAGTCAGTGTGACCCCATAGCCACCTTTTAATGTAGGCGGATTATTATGGATTATAATTATAATTATTATATATTATAATTATAATGGAAATGAGAATTAAATGAAGTCCTCTGTGAGAAAAGTCTATGAGCTGCGAGAGGGGGGTTCGTGGCGCAATTCAAGCACGCCCATCTTTTCTATATTCCACTTCCAGCAGCTGGTACCTCACAGCCATTAGCCCCCGAGCAGCCTCTGCCAGAATTCATCCGGAGATGCATGTGATGAGCATGACAATTGTATTTGTACGCATGTTCTGAGTGTGAAGGAGTAATATGGGATGGACAAATAGAAAGCGTCCTGTGTCACTACCGTGCATTTTCCCAACCGACGTGGCTTACAGTCAGCGTGATTGATTCAATGTCTCCTCGGTGTTAAGGACTTTTCAAAGTCTTCTAAAAAATCATCAAGCCTCTTCACACGAGCACATGGACTGCAGATCATGTTGCTTTACCGTCACTTGTGAAATGAAATCTACAGCTCATTATACACGAGGAACTCAGCGTGGAAGTGAGTAACCCGAGGTTCGGTTAAAAGTTAAGGTTTAAATTAATACTCTTGCATTATTTTTAATCAAATTACCATATTTCGTTAAACTGGTCAGAGCCAAAACCTCAGGTCATACGCACGCTTTTAATTACTATTTTATTCATTCAGGTGCTCAACAACTCACTCAACTGACATTCAGTCTATGCCATACCCCCTTCTCCATCTGCTCCATCCACTCCTCTACCTCACTTTGATGTTCTATAAACTATGAAGCACGGGTTCTTTGATTAAATAGTTTTAATTCAAGTCACACAGTCATGTTTCACTCTAACGTTAAGGATAAGGTTTATGAACATAGCTAGTAGATTTTGATGTTGCTAATGCAAAGCTCTTTTATATGCTCAAAAGCAAAAGTAATAGAGATTTTGTGAATTTTCTACTAGACAATAACAGAAAAAAACATGTTTGCACAAATAATATAAAGCTTACATTGTTTTTGGGAGTACCGAATTATTACTTAAATGATTATCATATTTTTTTAAATTCTAACCAGTCTTCTTCCTTGTCAAAACCTGGCGCACACATTACCCACAATGCACCTCAACAGCTAACGGTGCTAACAGCGATAACGGTGCAAACAGCAGCAAAAGTGCAAACCCTGCTAACAGGGTTAAACCTGGGATGCTTTGCTTCCACGACAACTCTGTTGGGCGGAACAGCGTATCAAGATGTGACAGCCATATGCAAGCAGTGCAGAGCAGCGGCTGTTAGCTAGCTAGTGGGGAGCTAGCATGCACTAAAATGCACTCAAAAGGCCAGGTCATACTTTTAGTAGGACAATAATATACTGTAATGGCTATGTGGTCAATGAGGTTGATGTGTTCTTGAAGAATCATCTGAAAAATAATGTACTTGTAAGTTACATCACCAGCTGTTACAGCGAACCCCATCTATCTCATTCATTGTGTGATAATCATGCTCAATCTCAGAGATCCTTTCTATGCAACTGACTGTATTATCATTATATGATATTGTTTTTTAAATGGACAGTATAAACTACAAGTGGGTCGTCCCGACTAATGAAGGCATTAAATACTAGCAGACAAGCAGCATGAGGCAGAGCTCTGTGGTATTGCGTAGTCTTTTCCAGTGTCTGTGTGACTGACAAGCAACATAATCAAAGTGACGGCGGAGTTAATAATGTCTGCTGATTCTTCTTCACATTGACAGCTGTTAGAATGGACTCAATCATGCACAGACGAGTAGAGGTGCTGCTTAGTCCTATTGAGTTTCAATCAGGACATTTCATAGGAGACAATAGGTTCTAGGGGGCCACCATTTTTTAACACAGTTTGGTTTCTGGCCACAAAATGAATATAAATCCAATATTTACTTTCCCTTTATGTGTTGTTGGTTCAGCATTTACAGACAAAGATCTGTCACTTACTTTATTTGATTCCTGTTCCAGCTTGAGACTTTTTTTCTGAACATATTTCCATTATTCATTTCAATTACATTTTTATTTATTTGTATAGCCCAAAATCCCAATAGTTTTGGCATGGGGTCATCATCATATAAGCTAAAAGCTTTGTCTCAAAATCCACAATAGAGATATTCCTGATAGTAACAGTGTCACTACCGTTTTTAACCCCATCTCAGACTTAGTCTGCTTTCCCACCAACGTTCAGATACAAATCCTATTTTTATCTTTAAAAAATGAAATGATGAATGTGTGATGACATTTATAACCAATTCATCATATCTGTTCCTCTGGGAAGAAAATATCACCACGGTTCAACTGAAAGACCTCTTAATGTGTAAGTTACGACAAAGAACCAGTGTGATTCTAACTGGGAAAGCCCCTTTCTGAGGAGGGAGGTCAGGTCTGCAGGTTAAGGCCAAAGTGTAAAAAAATAAAAAAAAATAAATGATGTGATCTCAGCCTTTGATGCAATTTCCTTTACAAACAGGTCCCTCAAATAGGTGTCTGTCATCATGACAGAGTCTTCACACTATATGCTCTATAGTGCTCATAGTCAGAGACTTTTCATCCCTTAGACATACATCAATTGAGCCTAAAACTCCTGTTTGACATAACTTCAGACAACAACAAATACATTAACATGTGTGCAAAGTTTTGTGTCAATATATTATTTTGAACTGCTGTTTTTCTCATGTGTACTTTCACAAAAAATGCAATTGATATGCGGCAAAAAAGCAACTTTTAGCCCATAAAGGCATCAACCAATCAATGCACATATTGAAATCGTACACTACAGTGTTAGACAACACAAAGGCTCTGTAGTCAAAACCAAGACGTCTTTCAACCTTGACAAAGGCAGCACGGACATAATCCACTCCTTCTGTTCTTACCTTTCTCAATAAAAGCCCTAGACATACACATGTACCAGAGGGAACTAAAATAAGGTCAGGGCATTTAAAAAATAAAATATCTTACAGTATCTTAGGCCATAGAACAGTTTACCTCAGACAGACGCTGCTCTGGGTCAATAGAATATCCTGGTAGTTGGTCTTCTGCATGAGATTATCCATTCTAACCATTTATCTTATAAGTGTTTCAGTTGTCGCAAATGTTATTAAAGTTACATCACAACAAGTTTAAATTTTAAGTGGAAAATCCCCAAATCTACTGTGTCTCTTTAACCAAATCACACACATTTAGGCTACGATCTAGACTGTTATCTTCTTTGGGTAACTAATGTAATGACATTTTTCAATTCAAATGAACTAAGCCTCATCTGAAATAGTTTTAAATACCCTTCCCTCTTAAAACCAATTGTTTGGTGATTAAAGCCTGATGCATCCCGGAGCGCCATTCTTGCATTAAGTTTCTCCTGAAGTGGCAATCACACTAGTAATTGGTGGAAAAAAGCAGAAGTGTATATATTCCCATTGTATGCTTTGTTTCAGGGACAGTATGGACGACCTTGAAAGCAGCACACACCAGAACTGAGAACAGCATGTGGTCTTTCAAATGCTTGCATATAATGACGGAAAAGTTCTTTCTCCACACTAAGTGGACTGAACTTTTTTACGCTGTTAAAGGATGGATCTTCAAAGACTGTTTACTGTTTAGTATATTTAGCTTCGCACTGCAAATAAATCTAAACTGCTTTTGCTAAATGACTGATTTTCTTCGAGCCATTGCTCATTTCCTTGAATAAAATGACACACTGAACAATGTGGAACTATCAATACTTACCTGGAGACATGATTCTTGCAGTCAGTGTGAGTGGGCTTCATAGTCAATTCGATATGATGCATATGGATGAGAGTAACATTAGATTTATATACAGTCAGAAGCTCTCCGGGGGAGGTCAAGCTAGTTCTGTGACCTTTGAGGAACATATTCATCTAATGCCTCACCGTGACCCGCTGTCAGCTTGCTCACCACTGCCAGCTTGCTCACCACTGCAATGCTCAGCTCCTCTCATATATAGTAAACGTTACTGTCACACACACACACACACACACACACACACACACACACACACACACACACACACACACACACACACACACACACACACACACACACACACTTGCACTGCCACATAACAGTATGACACAACCAGTCAAGTCTTTTGCTGTAAGGCAATATTTTTTCGTCATTGAGCTTACCAGCTAGCCTACATTTCAGTAGTCCTGTGGTGTAACTTGCCATCGCGGTTGGGACAAACAAACACAGGACTTTGACCCATGAGACCGCTGTTCGTGTCCTGAGTGAAAGAAAAAGTAAAAAAATGTTCTCGTGAGTTGTTACTATCATTGGTGGAGGCGCTTGTCACATGACTATTGTTACTAACTGATCTTGTGAGGCCCCGATCACAGCGAGATGCATCGCTACAAAACGCTAAACCTGCAAAACCATTGTTTTCTTACGGTTTGGCGCACCTTATTTGCACTCTTATCTTGCGCTGCTTGTCACATTTTTCTAGCGCCTTTTTATCCATAGCCTTATCTTTAGCAACCACTCTCCTTTTGTAAACCTCATTAAGTGGTTTTGTTGCCTCAACCCTAAACCTAATGTGAAGACGGAAGTTTATTTTAAAAAGACGCTATGCATGTAACCAACGTTTACTGACATGTGCAAAACGGATGCTAGAGGGGTACGTAGAGCGCCATAGTTTGAAGCTTAGGAGCACTGACAAGGCTTCATTATTGGACGCATTGGGCTGAGAATGTTTTGCTGTTTCAGGGAACTAACCCCTAACGCCACTTATACATGACGATTAACGCAGTGAAAGCGTTCGAATTGTTTAACTTTTTCTCAAATATGTTGGATTGCTGAGCTGTGGTGGTTGCTCATCTGTTAAAATGAAAAAGAATGGAGAGAACAGACTTATGATTGTAAAGCTACAGTGTTTACTGAAACTGAAAAACGATAGACGCTGTTGGGAGAGGAGGGAATTGGAGTACTTTAACATGCTTTTATTTCATGACGTAGATCAGTCCCAAACCGTAAACTCTTTCTCGGAACGGGTCTCGAAAGATTTATACAGTAGATGGTGTTACGATGACATTTTGGTAGGAAGTGTCAATATTAACACCAGCGTTGATGTGTTTCATCACAGTACAGTCATATCATTAAGTTTACAGCTTGAAAAAAACCATTTAAGTGTGCACTCTTTAAAATGGAAGACGGCGCCATAACTCACCGATCCGCTGACATCTGGCCCGAGGCCATGATGGGGAAGGTTGCTAGGGAGAGCAATGTTGCCTCCAGTGAGGTCAAGATCACAGGATGCATGCTGTAGCTCCCCCCCCCCTTTGATAGCTAAGGCAGAGAGGATGTGAGCCACGTGAGGGAACAGTGTTCTGGACCAATTATATCAGATAAATCACTTCTTTTAGAGCCTGATAGCAAGAATTTAGTGTTTTGAGGAAGTAAGTATATTATATTTAGTGCTTTGACAAGGCGTGTTTCTTAGACAGGCTTGTTGTTGATGGTCAATCTGCCTCCATTCCAGCTCAAAATGCTGATGGAGAGAAAAAGCTTCATTACCTTGACTCTGATCTGTAAAAAACCATGAAACTCTCTGGTCCATGCTATCTAGGTAGATACTATTATTGATCCTGGTTATGGTAATGACTGGGTTAGGGTGAGGTAATATTGGTTAAAGTTGCTGCTTCTTCTTGAAGGGGATTTGTTGTCATAACAATTACAACCACTTTGTTACAGTTAGTGAACAACAGTGGTCATGGTTAAAACAAATCCACATGACCCGGTGTTAAACCGTCCCTATTATGCTTTTCCACTTTTTCCCTCTTCTTTAGTGTGTTATATATATATGTTTGTACATGTAAAAGGTCCGTAGAGTGTAAAACCTGAAGTCCACGCCTAAAAGGAGTTACCCTCCCCCTCAGAAGCTCCTGAGCTCCTGAAACGGCTCCATTGAATTCTCTCCTTCACTTCTGTAACTTTGAGGTCACAATGTTACTTTATGAGGTCATAATGTTAATTTATGAGGTCATAATGTAACTTTATGAGGTCATAATGTTACGGAACTCCTTCCAGCTAGTTTGGCACTCAAACAACAAAAGAGAGAGACGGAGCTGGAGCTTTGGAGGAAGAGTTTTTTTGAAATATGAAACGTTGACCAATCACAACAGAGCGGGCTAGCTGACCAATCAGAGCAGACTTTGCTTTCTGGAGGGAGGAGCTAACGCTACAGCAGAGCGTTTCAGAGAGAGTGTGAGAAGAGGTGCTGCAGGACAGCCAGGATGAGAAACACAAGGAGGATTATGAGCATTAACGCATGTAAACATGTTGTAACTGTAACTGGAGAAAAAAATATGCACCCGGAAAAATAGCATAATAGGGCCTGTTTAAGGTCGGAGTTTCTGTAGACTCATCCATCAAAGCCGACCTCCTAGCCCTCCGGACTTTGTCGCTCTTGGACTTCCTCCTAGATATTAATTACTACGAGCGCCAGAAAGCTTGTAGTCACTTGAACTTTAACATATGTCATAAACACAAGTCTCCTCTGATCACCAACGTGTCCAGCTGGCAGAATGTCTAAGAGGAGAATCGCTGAAGGTGAACTATTTCCAGACATATTGTCATTGAAAAACAGCAGAGCTGACAGCAACGGGTTGACAACAGTGTCCCTGTATTTATATTTAGCAACTTCTCCTGATACAGCAGCGGCAACAGAAATGCAGAATGTGGAGAAAAGAGGTGGTGGTGGTACAGCTTCGCAGCATATGGCCCGGGAAGACTGTCTCACCATCTGTGAATGAAGCCAGTGGTCAAAGACGGAATGATTCCTCAGCGGAGACAGACGTTAGAGTCATTATCCATCACAGGGACACGTGGGAATAACATGGGAATAATGTGGGAATAACGTGGGAATAACGTGAGAATAATGTGGGAATAACGTGGGAATAACGTGGGACCAAAGGGAGCGCAGGGGTCACCAATCCGTCACAGCAACAGCTCTTGGATGTCAAAGAGGGGAAAGATTCCCTCTACTGCAAAACAATGTCATGCACAGTCTTCAGAACAGCCAATCTTTGGCCGTGCTGTCATCTGATGTCACTGAAGAAAAACGGATTAGATCCACTTCATCATTACTGCCCTTTTTGAATAGATTACTGATTTTCAGTGCCAATACTGTTTATGAAAAGTTGAGAATCGAGGCCTACAGAGCTTGGGAGATACTGACTGTTGTGTCTTGTTCTTTTGGTCAATTTTCTGTGTAAATATGTGTTTCCCATTCTTTCTCTGTCAGTTCGATTGTTATCAATGTATCCCGACGTTTGCAGCTGTTGTTTTGCTGATTGCCTCTGCTCATCGCGTTTCTATCTAACCAGTTTTGTTTTGCCTTCTTCTGCCATAAAGTCCGAAAGGCAAACAATAATTTTCTTTAGTTTCTGTTATCTTCTATCTTTGAGTCCACCAGTCTGCAAAGCTGTGACACTGGGAATAGATTGCAAGCGAGATGGAGGATGTGTCTTTATGCAGTAGGATAGAGGAGGACAAGCTGAGGTCGCAGGATCAACAACATGTCCACTTCTTTGGTGTCCATTGTGTCATTTTGATTTCCCTGCACAGCAAATGTTTATTTTCCTCTCCACTGTACGCCATAACAAATTTCATGCTTGCCTGGTTCTATCCAAGTCTGCATCCTGATAAGCAGGAACGTGGAAGCAGCACTTCCTAAAGCTTTTTTTTTTATTTTTTTCCAAAATAAAGCACTGCCTTACTTCATGCAGGTCATTGAAGTCATGAACTGTAATCAGCTGACAGCCAGCTGATTTATTCATTGTTTCCCATTCTCACAAAAAAGCGGTCCATTAAGATATGACTCCCTCCTGATCCCTGCTACGCCAATGCAGCCACAAACTGCTGCTTGTATGACTGTTTTTCCATTTGCTGCAATAAATTGAAGTTTCTACTCTACAGTAGCGTGTGCTTTGCAGCACCCCTTTGCTGGCTGTGCGGCGCTGCAGTAGTTTACTGACTGTATATTTGATGCTGTAATCCCAGATAATCTCTCCTTTGCACATCATCCATGGGATCCAATTTCCACCCTCGAGGTGTGGAACGCAGGGGGCTTAGGCAACCTTTGCACTGTAGGGGTGGCAGGAAGAAATACTGTAGATATACTGCAGACAGATCTCCTTATACTGTAAACATGGATGGAAAAAGGCTTTAAAATAAATCATATCAGAGTGTTATCTGTTCATTTTTGCAACATGATAAGGCTACCTCTTCTTATCAAGCACTGAAAAAATAAACCTTATTTTGCACACAGAACAAAAAAAGGAAAATGTCAAAATCTGTATGAAAATCATTTTACAACAGTGAAGTAGTTGGCATTCTACATTATGTCATCATGGCTAAAGGATCAATTCAATGTCACTTTTCACAAGTACAAGTGTTTTTTTACACATCATTACAAATGTGAAGATGTTCTGCTCATTATTATGATAATTATTGTTATTATCAGAGCAGGGGAAAGGGAACCAGTGCTGATGGTCCAGTAGTTGTTAAATTTCACTCATTTATTTTCCACTAGCTTTCATGCTACACTTTTTAACGAAAATGAGCCGAACAAAGTTAATAATAATGATAATGGATTTTATTTATATAGCACACTTTAAAATACAAAGAAATCTCAAGGTGCTGCACAGGGTAGAACAATCACAATAATCAAATATAATAATAAAACGCTAAAAACAAACAAAAAATAAAATAAGAATTTAAATAAATGAATTAATTTAATCATAATGAAATCTAAGAATATCTATTAAAACTGAACAACCACCCAAACACAAGCAATCTAAATTACCAAGACCTTAGGGGAAGGCAGAGAGGAACAGGTGAGTTTTAAGATTTGATTTAAAAGCGGTGAGGGAGTCTAAGGCCCTGATCTTCTCCGGGAGCTTATTCCACAGGCGTGGCCTCAGTGAAGAGAAGGCATGATCTCCCATGGTAGCCAGCTTTGTCCTGGGAACCGCACGGATGTTGGAGTTTCCTGACCTAAGTGTCTTGGATGTGGATTGAGGGGTGAGGAGGTCCAGGAGGTAGGTTGGACCGGTACAGCTTATGGCCTTGAATACTAGGAGAAGTACTTTGAAAGTGATGCGTTGTTTTATGGGAAGCCAGTGGAGGGAGTGGAGGACTGGGGTGATGTGTTCTGATTTGAAGTTGTCACTCATCTGGTTAAAGCAGTCCTCTTTCCTACGCTGTGATAAGAGTCTTTGGTGTGAATGAAGTTGTAAAATTTTACTCATTAAGCAGCTGACAACTTAGCTTGCTAATTCCACCATGCTTTTATGCTACACTGGTCACAGAACATGAGCACTCATGGGAGAAGTTTGCCTTTGCCAGAAATCTCGTGCAGGTTTGGGCATCAAACCTACGTGGTCAGGTTTGCATAATCTACAAATTTGGCTGTGAAAGCGACCTGTAGGGGCTCCAGGAAGATGCTTAATAAACTCCATAACCAGAGAGTTCAGGGAATCAGGTCTGTTGTGATCCTTGGGTGTGATCCTAATGGGGGAGGTTTTTTAGGCAGGTTAGTAATTGGCATGTCTCCAGTGAACTGTGACATTTGTGACATTATGGTTAATTGCATTTCTACATTGACCCCTACCAACAAATGCTGTTGTTGTGATGTAACTTTAATAACAGAGAAAATTGATTTAATGGCTGCAGCAAGATGTAATTACACAATTGTCTAATGAAGTGACATTTAGAATAATTGATTCCATATATTTATAAGCAGTCTGAACACAGGGTTGTGTAGTGGTAGTCATGTGGGTGTGCCTTTATTGTTGTGATAACATATCCTGTTGTCAGTGCAAACACAAACCTCCAGTAAAGAGCCGCCAAAAAAAACAAACACAGCTAGTGGTCGAAGAAGCACTGCCAACTTTACTCCTGTAAAAAAAGGCAATATATTAGTAAATTAAAAAGCCCTGCATTAACAATCCAACTTAAGTTAAAGTACAGAAGTATTATTAGCAAAATGAAAGTAAAAGTACTCACTTTGGTCCATGTCAGATATCATTATATATGATGTATTATTATTGTTAATACTGATGCATGGATGTGTTTGCATATATACCCTGTTATATCCAGTTGAGGTAACACTAAACATTATATGTATTGGGGTAGTTTTGGAAGAAGAAAAAGTCAGTCTCTTCTTATCAAGCATCAAAAAATAAACTTTATTTTTCTCACAAACCTAAAAAAAGGAAGAGGCAAAATCTGTTTCAATGTTTTGGCTTTTCTCTTATCTTTTTTGTGACATTTTGCTGAGTCTTAAGCTCTGTTCATACTCCGGTCTGGCGCCGTAGATCATGAACAGAGTCGGTTATACTCTATGCGCTGTTCGTTTTATTATTCTCCAAAACGACAACGATACTGACCTCATAAAGTTACAGAAGAGAAGGAAAGAATTCAATGGAGACGTTTCAGTAGCTCAGGAGCTTCTGAGGGGGAGGGTAACTCCTTTTAGGCGTGGACTTCAGGTTTTATACTCTACGGACCTTTTACATGTACAAAAATATATATAACACACTAAAGAAGAGGGAAAAAGTGGAAAAGCATAATAGGGCCACCCGTCTGTTGTTCTAGTTTTACACTTGGTGATGGCGTCTCCTGCCTTGTGCATTTAGTTTTTTCCCGTTTCTCACTGGCATGTGTCTGTTTGGTTCTGCTCTAGATAGCGATAGTGCTGCTACTTGGATTCTTTGGGGAGAACAGACTGGAGCAGAGCCCATTCTGCCAGTGTGTGTGAGCATGGCTGAACTAAATGGTTCTATTTCAGATAGATGTGGAGAAAATAATGAATGTATTGAAAGTAAGCACATGAATGTTTAGAGGGTGATATAGAGAACAAGGGGTTGACAGAAGGGCAGTAAACAGTAGAGCGCCTTATATGTTGAATTGGCCCACGATGGGGGCTAATCCATATCACAGAGACCACAGACAAGGAAGTAATGGAAAAGATAAAGAGTGGAAAGAGATTCTGTGAACTTCCTGAACTGCAAAAGGGTGGCAAGTTCTAAACAGGAACGTGTGAAATCCATTAATGCTCAATTTGATCTTATCTGAGTGTGACTGAATCTCTACAGTCAAAAAAATAATTGAAAATATAAAAGATGATTCAACCCGACGTCATTGCAGTGAAACGATAGCGTTGATATCAAAGTCTTAAACGGACCCTTGATCAATTTGATCTAGTACCTGGTTTAAAGCAGGACATTGTCTCTCCTCTTCTTGGATAGCAGGACGGCAACTAAGAAAAATTATTAAAGCACAGCAAGTAATTGTCACACATTTATTATAAACAGCTAAATAAAATCAAGAATACAGCATTTACTCATAGGAATGCAATCAGAAAAATCTAACACATTCTGCCATGTGACTATCACAATGATTTCTTTAGAACCGAGGATATTGTAGTGAGGACTGTTCAAGGCCTGCTGATCAAACTGTTAATTGTAAGACTGCACACAAATACAGGCAGCAACCAAACGGTCCAGACTAGAGCAAGTTAACGAACATAGAAGGAAGGTTGTGGTTGGAGTTCTGGAGCCAGGAAGATGTGGTCATATCGGACCACAGACAAATACAGATGTACAGCATCAGGACCGGACTCGGTAATTGGGAAACCTGGCGAAATCCTGGGAAAGCTGGAGTCTTTGAAAATCGGAGGAAAGACGGTCGGGGAAAAAGAGCTAATTGATTGAAAGCTCTCTGGCTCATTAGAGGAACAATCTAACGATCTGAACAAAAGCTACTTGATGTGAGCTACATGGGAGACTTAAGCTGAGCCAGGGGACGGAGAAAGTGTTGGAGGGAGTCATCAAAGCAGGCAGAGAAGCTTTGGAAGAGCTGGCTGATTTGAGAAAAAGCAGAGTAAAATCTGAGATTACATGAACAGGCTGTGAGGCAGAGAGATTAACTGAGGAGCAGAGAGGCAACATAATGGGAAAACGGGGAGAAAAACCAACTGGGAGATGGGAGTCCACTGGCTTGTTGACTGCAGGCAGCGTGATTGAACGTGTTGCAGAATGGATGACTTGATTGAATTTTGGCAACAGTAATGCAATTTTTCCGTTACAGCCAGATACGGATTCAATGCAAATTTTGAAAAACGTGACGATGGTGCGTTGCAAAAGCCTGTTGGTGTTGAGATTCTCTTCGTCACTGACATCTTGACGTTGTTGAACCAGAAATGGAGAAAAAATAAATATTGTAGCCATTTGTGGTCACCCAGAGCTCCATGATAGTACCTCATATTTGTACAGAGAGTGGATGAAACTCTATGTGTATATAGAACAGGAATGTTGCTCCCATAGTTATGCATAGATGATGTTATTTTGAGTGTTGATGGAGCGGCTACAATAGCAGCATAGCCTAGCACCGATCAATCAAAGCTCCATTCTGAAAACAAGCATTTTAGAAGTGGTTTGCTTGTCGTCTTGCATACAGACCTGACTTAGCATGAATTCCGACGTTTTAAAAATCAGCCTCATTACGTAATAATGTCGGCAGCCTTTTAAGCAGTTAATTGAAATTAGTCATGTCAAAATCTGTTTATTTGAGAATCATTTACATTACATTACATTACAGTCATTTAGCAGACGCTTTTATCCAAAGCGACTTACAATCAGTAGTATATTACATATCATTCACCCCCCCACCCCCTTCTTACCAATGCATCCAGTGCGATTGACACAAATAAACAAATTATCCAGCGAACAAACCTACGTGAGTAGGCAAAAAAGGCAATGTCCTTTTCAGATTATCTGGAAATCAGGTAAAATTTAATTTGTTTAAATTTAAGTAGGTTTCGGAAAGTGAGAAAGAAACATTTTTGCTTCTGTGGCAGACCAGCAGAGTGAGAATCCCAATAATGTTGGACGCTCGTTTGAGGTCACTCAAACAAGCAAAAACACTATTTCATGGTATTGACATCTGAAAATATGCTAACAGTATTATTATTTTGTCTCATGCAGCTAAATCGATACATTGACGAGTAAACATATTGACCTGGATACAACACGCCGCTCTATAAGCCAGAAAATTTGACCTGCAAGAGGTATCAATCTATTCAAAGCTCAATATGAATGTTTTTCCTCTTGCAGTATACCTGAAGCTGTATTTGCTGCCAAAGTTTTGCATCAGCTGGAAGTTTGATAACCTGCAGTGCTGACAAAACTTTTAAGCGGCTAAATTGGAGAAACAAAAACAAATCCTGACTAGAGTTTGTCAAAACGTTCTGCAAGCTGTAAAAACAAAACTAGTTTGAATCAGAAAACATCTGTAAATGTCCCATATGTATATAAAAACATATGAAAATGGTCAAATCCTTTAAATTACATTTGTTTATTTAAAATGCACTCAAAGACAGTGAAAGATGAATAAAGGAGAGTTTGCAATGGCAAACCAATGAGAATGATAAAGCAAACATAAGCACAAGCGAAAGGAAGAGTTGTATGAAGGAGTAACATGGAACATGAGATGCTGCCTCGAGGGGTATAGTTGAGGGGAGTAAAAGGGAGAGCAAGCAACCATTGGAGGACATCCTGCAGTTCTTTATGCTTCAGGGGCAAAATGTGCAGAAGGCGTGAAAAATGAAACACAGTCAATACAACACGGGAGAGGTTCGACTGAAATGAAATCAAGACTCTATGAAAAGATTAAAGGCATCCAGCTGCAAAACTGTGATCTATCACCTCCCAGGCAAACGGATAGTTCCAAAAATTCTGCACTCATAAAATACAAAATCATGTGATACTCTTTGTATGTGTATGTGGCCTATACCGCTACCTTTCTTTCTTGTGCACTTTTATAGGACATCATAAAAAACAGATTGACCTCTCCAGTCTTCACTGCATTGGTCACCCCATGATGTATTGTAGAACATAGATAATAGGTAGCTAAGTAATTTGTAGCTGCCAAAGCCAAGTTCTGCCAAAAGGTTTTTACCCGTTAAAGGGGAGTTTTATTTATGGCCTCTGTCACCCCAGTGCTCGCTTATGAAGGAATGGTTGGTTTCTGTAAATTGCTAAGGTCCTAACCTACTCTTTATGTATAGGTGTCAAAAGATAACTTCTCTTATGATTTGACACTATATAAATAAATCATATTTAATGTGCTCTAAGGTGTTAATTGTTAGCCTTTTGCAGCAGAGTCCTGCGGGTATGTTTTGCTAGTGGAGCTAACAGCTAGCTAACTAGCTCGCCTTCTGCCGACATGAGAAGACAATCTCTTTTGTAGTCAGTTTGTTAAATGATACTTAGTAAAGATTGTATATGTTATTAGGTGTGGTCAATTAGATATATTTAGCTTTAAAAAAAGCCAGGACTTCCTAGCACATTTCCAACATCTTCACAGTCGTCTGCGGAGTGGAATGACCAAAATGGCCCTCGAGCAGCCACACTGATGAAGCTGCATGCATGTCTGCAAACATTTTTTGTTATCCGCCTCGAGAGCGCAGGCAACGGCCAATTATCTCAAACAAAAATCATTAATCGGTCGACCACCAATTTGTGTGAAGGACAATAATAGATTAACATCACAAAGAAAAGCTATGCAGAGGGCGACGGCTCACCCCACAGAGACCCTCTCTGTGGTATGCGTAGTGCAGGCTCATGTATGTACTGCATTAATTAGTTCTTAAATGTATTTGTTTGTTCATACCAGAGGCCTTTACTTTTCCTTTACTGTACAGCTTGTTTACTGAAGCACAAGGTCACTGTTATCTTTGTTACGTTGTAATTACTCATTAATCACTTTGTTCCAGTTGGCTGAGCAGATAAACTGCTTCTGTGGGATTTGACTCAAACTGACACTCAAACTCATCACCACTAAAGTCTTAATTGACTTTTGGCCATGAAGAACATCTGAAACCTTTGCAGGAGAGTCTATGGAGCAGAGACAGGTAGTTATCTGACCCAGGTTGGAGCTAGCCGATGCCACGCTTTGATTGGCCAGTCTGCTTTCAAAGCGGCGGGACTTAGTGAAGGGTCAGTGGATGCGAAAGCACGGGCTGAATTATCTCAACGACTCTTTGCTTGATTGCCCTTAGAGTCTGTACAGATGTTCATGTTCCTCAGAGGGTGAATCATACTGACTTAGGGAATCCCCTCACTGTTTCTAGAAGAGCTTTAAGTGGGTTGTCTCATCGACTATTGAATGGAAGTCCATTCATGACTCACTCAGGATTAGATGGTATAACCAGCGGACTTCCTGGTTTCTCTAGCAGCCTTCCTTGTGCTTGCTGTATATTGTTCCGTTACGTGAATATGCACGCTTAAAATGTTGACTTTTGAACCATAATCTATATTGAACTTGCGGAATCTACAATTTAAAAGGTTTAGCGTTTAGCCCCATAGACTCCCATTCAATCTGGACTCGCCCGCGATCACCCCCAGTGGATGTCTCATGGAACTACAACCAAAAAGTACAAGGCGTATAGGGAGTGCCCAGGCTCTTCGTAGACGGGCTCTGATCATACTGACTTAGGGAATCCCCTCACTGTTTCTAGAAGAGCTTTAAGTGGGTTGTCTCATCGACTATTGAATGGAAGTCCATTCATGACTCACTCAGGATTAGATGGTATAACCAGCGGACTTCCTGGTTTCTCTAGCAGCCTTCCTTGTGCTTGCTGTATATTGTTCCGTTACGTGAATATGCACGCTTAAAATGTTGCATGCATCGTGCACACACCTGTAGAGGACACTGTACATGGGTCAGATCACGGAGCATGCTGGAGCCGTTCTTCTTCTTTACCAGTGCTCCAACAAACAATCCTGTTAAAGCTGCATTAAAGCCCAGCCTCCTCTTGGTTTTGCAATCAATTTGTTCTCCTTATAGAAGACAGATTTCTCTACTAGTTTGACCTATCGTCCATTGTGTCTTAGAATTCCATAGTATTATAGTTTCCTGCTTGTTGACGACTTGTGTGTGGACTGCCTGTTGCCAGCTGTTATATACTGTTTTTGCGTCCATTGTCACAGATAAACTGCCTAAGCCTGCACACAGTTGCTGCTGTCTGTTAGATGAATGTAAGGAATCAAAACTGCAGGGACTTCTACTTCATGCAGATGCTATAAAACTACTGAACGGTGAACATAGTGAACCAGTTCATTGTGCATTTTACTCGCTCTGCTGTCTTTGCTTGACGGCATACTCTAGTGGAGTTACTTCAAAAGGAAGCGGGGGCCCTTTAGGGTGACAGATATACAGAGGAGATACAGTCCATGAATGGCCACGGAATACAGTGTATGCTGTGTATCTGTCATTCTAAAGGACTCCTGCTTCCCTCTCAGGTTATTATAGTTGATGCACTGCTGAATGTGTCACGTGTCACTATTTTTTCATATAACACATCCACATCATTGACTTGAAATCCTCACAGAGGCCATTTAAAAAAGAATTGGATGACAATTTAAACAAGCTTTGATCTATCAGGCACCTGAGAAACGAGGATTACTGATTAGTCACACTCCAGCGTGTACACTTCACGCTCCTCCTTTCTTTCCTCCCCAACAAAACACTCCTCCACTTACTGTGAGTCCTTTCTTTCTTTTTCATAAAAATAAAACATAGAGTCCTGACTCATATATCAAAAGGCTTGCTTTTAATAACTCGCAAGAATAAGACAATAAGAGAAAGTGAGTAAGGAAAAGAAAGAGAGACAAAGAAAGAGGCATGAGGATGAGGAATGTGAAACATCCAGGAATAAGATGATGATGATGTTTTTGTTTATAACTATAAATCTACGATATATGCAGACAGAGCCGACTCCACTAGGCAAAGGTATAATATACATTTTAGACTTTAATAGCTCATGACATCATACAGACTGAAATAGCTAACACTGTTATTCAAAACCTTGCAATGTGAAGCCATTCAGCTGCCATTATGTTATTTTCACCAACCGCCCAGTGGAAAGTAAATGTGTCTCTATGGAGCTAAACTAAGTCAACAAAGATCTGTTAATGGAAAATGCCGATATGTGGTTGTTGAGTGCACAACAGCATCTATGTAGAAAAAAACAAAACACTTTCGGTGTGGTTGTCCCCAGTTAATAAAATAAACAAGAATCCTCATCCTAGTTTGACTAAATTAGGTTAAAAATGCATATTGATACCATAGACTATATGTAAGAAGTGGACCTAGTCTTTGTGACTTCGCCCATTGACTTGTGGACTTCTGTAAAAACTTGTCAATGACTAAGTAAGCCCCGCCCTAAATCATACCCTGCTTTATGGTCTGTTTGACTCTAAATGGAGCATTTACTAAATGAACATCATGCTGTATTGAAGAAGACTTGAAACTAGATAGATTTTCATGAACAACGGCGGTTGTAATGAAGACAACAATTCTCATAACCCCATACAACTTCATGTGGTCCATAACTAGGGGCCCATATGATGTTCTGATTAGCATGTCGGCCTTATGAGGTCAATAAATGGCTGACATGTTGACCAAATGCTGGCATTAACCCAGAATTCAAGAACTACAAAAGGCTTCACTTCCTTGTGGACCACTGACTCCAGATGTGCACACTGGCTAGATTTACTATGGCATCTGCAGCTCCCCTTACATGCACTCTGCATACATCGGTGTGTTGTGTTATTTATCAAAAAGAACACAAGTGCTGGAAGTGCAGTTCGTCATTCGAGGCTCTGCTTACATGCAATCAGTGTAATGTGTTCTTCCCCTACATGTGTATGCATTTAACCGAGGGTCATGATTATGATGCATGATGATGACCTTGACGATGTATGATGACTGCATGATGGAAAGATACTGCTCTCTTACTGGTAACACAAAAGCAATGGCTGCTCTATACATTTTATAAAAATATGTAACATTTATTCAAGTTCTATACATAAGTACAAATTCTGGGTACGTATATTGTAACTGAATGTTTCTCTTGCTGCTTTATTGTTCTACTTCTCCTTTTCGGTGGCAAGTATATGGTGTATACTTTTTACTACAAACAACACTTGTTAGACAGCTATTGTTACTAGTTACTTTTCAAATTCCAACGTTTTCCATCCCTGTACTGTTTAGTAAAAAACCCTTATCTCAAAATGTGTTGATTTTGAATTTGGATAATTAGATAATAAGATAAACTATTTATATGAATACTATCGAATAAGCTGGAGAATACATCTTCACAGAGCTGGAAAACAGGGCTGTTATTCTGAGCTCAGAAATGAGTTCTCACAGGTCAGCGATGAGATGAACATATGATGACTTTATTGATTATGATGAATTGTTGTAGATTAAACTACCCAACTGTATATTAATGAGATAAAGGGAGACTTTGTCAATTTTCAACCAGCTTTGTATCATTTCAATGTAAGTATATGTTTTCTCCAACTCACATTACCTGTGGTGTACCGCAAGGTTCGATTTTAGGTCCAATTTTATTTTCTATACACATACTCCTACCTGGTCAAATCCTCCAACGTCCTAACATCTTTTTTCATTGCTGCCTAGACAATAATTCTCCTGTGATCCAATGACCCAAGAAGCCTTCCAGCTTCTGTTTTGGATTGTCTTAGTTCTCAATCTGCTCAATTAGAAATCAGAAAACATATTAGTCGGTCCTTCAAACCCTACCAGTCCCATTGAAAGTGCCCATGTTCCCTTATGTCTTAACAATAATTTAGGAGTTCTATTTGCCTCATATTTAGGCTTTAAACAAGAAATCACAATATATGTTCAGTCCTGCTTTCCTTCAAATAGGAACCATCTCCAAAATCAAACCAATCCTCTCCTGCACCTGATTTGGAAAAAGTAATTCATTCTTTTATCTTCATATTGTAACTACCTCTTTTCTGCCATCAACAAAAAGTCCCTCTGTTGCCTCCAACTAGTTCAGAACGCAGCAGCTGGTCTTCTCACTGGTTTCAACGTCAAACATCACATCACCCGTTTCTTTGCTTCTCTCTCCATTGGCTCCCTGTTTGTTTTTTAATTGATTTTAAGATTTTATGAACAAACTTTTAAAGCACGTCTGGTTCTGGCCCCAAGCTATAAAGTGGAAACGTTGACCCTGTATGAGACAGCTCAAAACCCCTCGAATTGGGGTCTTTCTGGCTGTTCCAAAGTCGTAGTACGACCTGCTTGAGGAGATTAGATTTGCAGAATCAGTAATCTCTTATAAATTACTTCTTAATATTAGGTTTTACAGATTGGCTTCCATGTGATGCTGTCTTTTTTACTGCTTTTATTCTTTTTAATTCCCCTTTATTATTTGTAATCTTTGCAGTATTTGTTTTTATTGTTTTATCTATTGCACTGTTTAAATTTTAATACCAAAATTATTCTGTCTGTTTATATAATATCTTAGTTATTGTGGATTTTTTACTTGTTTTACTTATTTCATATTCTTTACTGTTATTACTTATTTACTTATTTATAATACCTGTTTAGATCTTATTTTTTACTGTCTCTTGTTTCCACCATCCTCTCTGCTGCTGTAATCCTGCAAATTTCCCTGCTGCGGGACTAATTAAGGATTATCTATTTATTTTAAAAGGGAGAACATTTCTGCATACCGTAATGAGTGTTTTTTTTACTTTTTATACTTGAAGCTGATAACACTTAAATACTTTAACATTTTGAATGTAGAAACGTTACTTGTAGCCTAGTATTTGCACAGTCATACGACGGATAACTCTGACCCAATGTTCTTCTAAAACATTTCCATCAGAAAACAAACAGATGCTTTACTGTGATGTCACAGTCAAAACACATGATGAGCTTGCTGTGCTCTGGTCAAC
The DNA here is from genome assembly GCF_027596085.1 of Anoplopoma fimbria. NCBI lineage: Eukaryota > Metazoa > Chordata > Actinopteri > Perciformes > Anoplopomatidae > Anoplopoma > Anoplopoma fimbria. Next base: position 24,945,008 of record NC_072460.1, read on the forward strand.
TAATGATGTTTTACTTTAGTTTGAGGCAGGTTGATATTGCAGCTCTGGCAACAATGGTACTTGTCCTTGTCCACGCTGAAAGGCAAATCCTATTTGTCAATACACAAGGGTGCATAAATGTGTCTGCATGTCTTTTCATTTTCGCGTTTGATTTGTGCTTTTTTTTACTCACTCGAGTGTGCAAAAATGAGTCACCTCAAACTGACCATTGTCAACACCAAGGGCGTCTTTTATTAAAGCTATCAAAATGTGATCAAGCTGATGTGAAGACTGATTAGCTGCTGCTTTTTCACCCCTCCCCCGTTTTTCAATCTCCCTCTCATTTATTCCACGTGCTCAGCTCTGCACTGAATAAAGGCATATTTCTACATTCAAAAATAGTCATGAATGGATGCAATTATACTACCGGTTTCATTATACAGCATATATAAACTGCATTTTATAAGGTCCATCCTTTTTCTATGTGTGCAACCAAGGGGTGAAGACTGATTTGAAGTCTTTAGTTTCAATTTTCTCTATGAATAATGCTCCCAGTACATCCTCCAGTGCGTTGTGAAATTGCATTTGAACGGACTACAGAGCAATGGTGTACACACACACCAGACTGCTTTTGCTGGTGGCAAAGATTAACCATGACATTCTGCTTTCATTTGCACTTCAAAGCCAAACCCGCGCCCTAGTCTCTAACCCCACCCTGCAGAACTCTCCACATCCAGATATCCCATTTTGTATCATGTCATTCTCCCTTTGCTTCTTCACTGTTATCTTTCTGGTCTCTTCAGTCACTTTACTGTATCGTTCTCCTGTAAAGTGTATATAGTGTATGTATACTGTACATGCAAAATTAATGTTAAAGGGGTCCACTTAGGATTGTGCAGCAAGAAGATATACTGCCAAGGAAAATGTGAGAATAAAAAGGAAAGTTTGTTAAACAGGCAATTTCTGGAAAATGAAGTGCACTATGAAATAAAATAAAAATCCTTTGAAAAGACATTCAGCATGCAGAGATCTACAACGAGAGCATGCTGTGTGGAGAAAAAAAAGGCTGAGTCTGACAGAGGTGTGAGTGCATGTGCATGTGTGTCTTTCAGAGAGAGAGATTCAGTGTGGAGAATGAGAGAGTGGGGGAGAGAGAGAGAGAGAGAGAGAGACCAGCAGCAGCACGTCTTCCTCTATCCGTCGTCCTCTTGGATCTCCCCTAACACAGCTGTCCTCGCTGTGTGTGTGTGTGTGTGTGTGTGTGTGTGTGTGTGTGTGTGAGGGAGCCTGATCTCGTGTATATACAGCGCACACAGCAGAGTTTCCCCGGTTGCTACGCACACAAGCCTGTCGTCCAAACCGCTCTTGGTTATGGTGTTTCCAGACATGGGGTTGAGGGTTTGACCACTTTTGCTCTGGACTTGACTCGACACCCATGATCCCCAGCCACCTCTGGCATACCCTCTCATTAAGGTAAGCAAGAAATGATTTACTGCATGCTGTGGGACTATGGAACACCAATGTGTGTTTCTTTTAAACAAGCATGCTGTTAATTCATAAAAACAAGGTTGAAACTGAACAGCAAAGTAGATCACGTTGCGTTTGTCCCAGGCTCTAGTTTCACTGTTTATTGCATCTGATCCGACCTGCTTTCTGTGTACAAACATCAAACATCAAACATCAGACTGGCCTATATAAAGTGATGACCCCTCTGCACTTTCCTTTTTCTGCATTATTACACGTTCTTTCTTTGCCTCAAAAGACAGTTGGCTGATTGTTTTCATGTGGTTCGACCAGACTGTGGTGATGAGTTCATTAAAATATGTAAGCTCCAACCTCTATTGAGAACACGTGTGCTGAAGGTTAACCGAATATGTTGTACTGTACAGATTACTTTTCTTGGAATTGAAATCATCTTTATTGAGTTAGCCTGGACATAGCAGTCCTCTCATGTCCATATTTATATACATACTTAACAAACTACATTTGACTGACATGCTTTGAACATTTAATGTAGGTTTCAAACTTTGTATAGACTTTGTTGTAAATGTCAAGTGTGAGTCATCACCGGAGGAGGGTTTTCAAACTATACAAACTGTTTAAAATCTGGATTAACAGGCGACAAAGTGGTTCCCTGCGATGCGATGAAAGGGCTTTTGCTGAGTCTCTCTTGAAAGACAAATAGTGATGATCAAATGCCTCTCAGCAGCTTCACAAACACGTTTTATTTTGAAATACGAGCTGTAAGTATGTGAAGCGCTCTCTGCCGTTGCGTCCCTCTGCATCATCGTACTATATGTGTCTTGTCACTGGATCTGCTTTGACACGGTTGGTCATTATGAACTTACATTGCATTCGTAACCATGGATACTTCACATGAGAATAGAGCCACTTAATTAATGAGCCTTAACATTCGTTATCATCAAGCTAATAAGTTACACAGTTCAGCAGCTTTTTAAGCATTTTTTTTTTTTTTGCGGTGATTTTCTTTCATTCTGAGGATAATTATTTTGTTTTGGAAATGCTCTCTAATTGATTAGCTAATTCAATTGCTGCCTGAACCGAATCACTTTGATTTAACAAATTCATTCTGCTTGGTTTTTCATGCTGCGCGGTTAAACTGTTGAACAATTAAAACGGTTGCATAACACAAGAGTGTGGCTCTCAGTGCACAAAACACAAGTTCAAATGCGATTGCCTTCAATAATATTTGTTCCCTAATTTAATCAGAGCAGGAATAAAGCTTTATACCAGGTACTTAGTGCTCAGGCTTTGATAAAGGCACAAGAAAAGACTGGGAGATGAAACCACTTGTGTGATTGCAATTTTTAACAGTTTCAGCATGAATAGCAGGTTTAGAGTTACCGGACATCCGCGAGTACACAATGCCATGTGATTATTTGGAGAGAATGCATGTCCAACAAGACACCCAAACATTCTATGCTGATGATGCTCTTCAAATAATAATCATGCTGGATCCAATTTCCAACATGAGAGACCGAGCTTTGTCGAGCCCTGCTGCCAGCATGGCTAGAGGACATCTGTAAATTGTCAGAGGGCATTTATTTCATGAGTCACATGATGTTGAGGACGACAAAAGAACCCTGTTATATAGTTTAAGTCCTATGTGCCTTTATTGGACTGGTTGTTTGCAGCAGAAAAAAAGAGAAACATGGGGAAATAGACAGTGGATGACACGTGACAGAGGTCCTTGCTGAGTTGATATCGTAGCTGCAGAAGCTGTTAATTAATCAGTAAAGTTATTTGAGGGACGAAGAAAGTTAACCACCAACCATTTACGGGATGAAAATGCTGGTTCAAGCTTCTTAGTCGTGAGGATTATCTGCTTTAATTACGTTTTAAATCACTGCACTGAATGTCTTTTTGACTGTTGCTCTGTCAAAACAAGCAATATGAAGTAAAAGTGTTTTGTCAATCAAAAGAAAAGCAACTATGGTGATAATTGAGAATTTCTGAAACCAAATATTTGCTGATTATGGATTCTCAAATGTGTGGATGTTTTGCTTTTGGTGTTTCATATCATGGTTACTTTAAATATCTTTTGGGTTCTGGACTGTTTGACTATTTTTATATTAAGTAGACAAAATTTGGGGGAAAATAATTGTAGCTGCAGCTCTAATATGTACATATCACTTTGAGTTCTGATGAATTGTCGTTTTTCACACGACATTTTAAATGATAAATCGATAATGACAAAAAATTGGTTGCAGCCCTACATTCAGTATTATGCAAGCATGCATCCCTGTATGTCTGTGTAGGTTATGAATGTGTGCCCGTTTCAACTTCATGTGTCACTTTATGCCTCCACGTGGAGGTGATATAACCCAGTTATTCCCACTGTGAGACAGTACGGAGGTGCTATTGTAGGCAGCTGTTTCCACATCAGTGTGAGAGGGATAGGGCGTTAAACGCTGGTGTGGCAGTGCGGGTGAATCAACAATTAATCAGGTTTACGGAGAGATGAAGGAGAATTCCGTGTAGCCTTTACTTAGGAGGGTGATGTTTTGTAAGACCGCTGACCACTGGCTGTGTGTGTGTGTGTTATTGCTCTGTTGTGGTTACATCATGTGTGTGTTGTGCTCTTCCAGATAATAGGATATATAATATGGAGTTACATAATATGCAATTATTCCAGACAAAAACAGTCAAGGGTACATCATTGATCATGGTTCATGGTTAAGGAGTACATGCATTCATTGACACGCATACATGCACACAAAGACACACACAGAAAACGCCTCCTTCTTCTCACTTTGTACTCACACATCAATGGAAGAGATCACTGGCATGGTGTGTAGGAGTGCGAATGAACTATTAACAAATCGTTATTTTTTCAGCGTGGGCAGAGTCACACATGCACTTCTTACCTTCACACACACCTTCTTTTATAACGCCACTCAGAGAAGGTCGTTCATCCCGTCAACTTCTAAAACAAAAACTGAAAATGCAATTTTGTGAATTCAAAGCATTTTTATGGAAAACAACTACTTGCTCTGTAAAGACATAGTGGTCCCCACCAGGTAAAGACTATTAGCTCTGTGAGCACTTTTGCTCTTGTTTGCGCTGTTAGCGCTGATAGCACCGTTTGCTTCTAGCCGCCGTTTCAGCTGCCACAATGTATAGAGCCGTTGAGCGGCAATAGATATGCTCCCAATTGCGGAGTGAATCTTTGTGAGAAATGAAAAGTCTGCTGTTAGCTTAGTGCATATTACCAACTGCATGATCCCGTCAGTTTGATGTACTTGGAATGACAGACATTTCTCTCATTATGCTTTTAAAAATGTGTCACCACTTTTACATACAGCTGCTATTGTGCATTACTAAAGACAGTATTGTCTGCAGTCTTTATTTACAAAGTGTTATCGTTAGAATTCTTACATTGTTAGCCGGTTGGGTTAGGTTTTTTGATTCAATAACAGAACAAACACGATGACAATGTTAGAAATCCTAACAATGTGTGTGTTTCTGCACAGATGTACTGTAAATTTAGCTGCAAAGTCCCAGATTGTGTTGCGAAACAACAGCTCAAACAAGAGCTGTTTGGAGTTCAGCTTTAAATAGGATAAATGCATAATTTGGAGAGAGAAATACTGTTGTTTCCAAGTGAGAAGGAATGTTAAATTAATGAGAGCGATTGTTTCAAAGAGTATACTGGAGCTTCTTGTCTCTTGTTGTGCCAAGTTGGATGCAAATATTGCCTGTGCCTCACAAACAACACTGCGCTGTGAAAGTATCACAATATGCAAAATGGAAAGTGTTGTAGACAATTTAGGTTTCTGGCAGTTTTCTTCAAGAAGATTATGATGAATGAATGATGTGTCATTTTTTGGCCGATGAATAAATGAGCTTCAATGTTTTGTTTTCCTTTTGTGGTTTGTTTTGCAAATGAATACCGGTGTGGTTGCTTCTATTAGTCATATTTCTTTCTGACAATGGACAGTTTTTGTTTTTTTTACCAAATCAAACTATCTGCATTACATGTGGTATTCTGATTTTGCGCCTTGAGGAAAGAGTGCACACTCAATGCCACAGTTACTGAAGTAGGTCCATTCAATTGTTAGCAGTCCTGTAAAAGGGGGATTTGAGCCTTTCATGTTAAATCAGCACTCAGCTGTTTCTTCGGGGTGAAGAACCTGGGTGTCTAGACCTGGGTTCAGCCAATTGTGTATTTATTCAATTATGCAATACAGCAGTGGTCGTTGCAGACCTGCATGGCGAGGATCTGCACTCTACTTTTTCCTTCTAGTTGCCTATGCAATGTATTTTTCCGCTGTTTGCTCTAATTCTGCTATAACTACTACTCCAGTAGCAGTTTTTGTACAATTTGGTTGGTGCATTATATACTCCAAAAGGTCTGAGTCACATGTGTGACATCCCTCCCGCTGTCTTGGAGGCTGTCACGGCCCACCTCAGCAGGCCATTGGCTGACATCAGACGACAGCTGATCTAGTTCACTCTGTCTCTGTCTTCCAACGACTGATATCCAGCCTGCATCACTTTGTTTTTGGTTTTTCCACCAGCAACACTTCCACAGCACACATGCCACTCATGAATCGATGCATTGCTGATTTGCTGTTATTCTTATTCCTCCAGCAAGTTCGTGACACATGCAGTAAACATAGTTAAAATAGTAGTTGCCAAAATTAGCTCAATTGTGAGGTGGTGAAAATGTTTTCTTTTTATTGTGCAGGTGTAAGGGGTTCAGAGAATATGGCATAACCCAATGAAACTGAAGGTTAGCACTGTGATTGGAACCAGTGGATGTAGTAACAATCCCTTTAATTTGTTCTTCAGCTCCCACAGGGGTGTTTGGTCCTTTCAAAGGTCTGGTGTTACTTGCTCGCTTTGTACTCGTCATGAGATCGTTTTCTGTGATTCATAATTTAGGATGGTGAATCTGGCATGTGCAGTCAGGGGGATGCATATTTAGCATCAAATACAGACTTTGGCTTTTGGCCTTACAAGAGTCGGAGTGTGAACCAAATAGCTTTCCACAAAGATGTTTTTTTAGTTGGATCTTGTTTTAGGACATTGTAATGAGCTTTAGAACATTGCCAATGAACGAGACAATAAGTGCTCTCACATTTAAACAGAGCAGTCATTAACTTCCTCTTCATCCGAAACTTTAAAGAGAAGGCTTGCGGGATAAGTTGGCAACAAAAATCTGTTATAAAATGAACAGGAGTCACAGGACGGGTCTCATGGATGATGCCACACTGAACATGCAGAGCACAACGCATTCTTTGCAGCTGAAGAATAGCGAGTACACTTCCAGCCTTGGTTTCTTCTTTGAACAAATAACGCTCCACCAGTTAAGAGTTTTAAAGATTAAAAAAGCCCACAACAAATAGCACCTAGAAAACAGACAGCGTAGAATGACATGGGAGTCCTTATGTTTGAAAACCAATTTGACCTACAAGTGAAGTTTAAAAATCCTCGTCATTCCCACGTCAAGTAAAAGCTTACAACACTTTACTTGTTTTGGTTTTCCTCTTGAGAAAGGATAGTTTAAGGACATATGAGAACAAACGTACAAAGAAACCATAGAAGATTTGTTTTCTTGCTCCACAATCTGCTTTCTTTTGAGCAAAGGTCAGCACAGTGCTGTGTAGTTTGTAATTCAGCAACTTCGTCATCATTTTGTGACTTCAGAGACTTGTACAAGATGTTTGTGCTTTGTGTAGTGTCCACTTCTTTTTTAGGTGACGTTTGTCATTCTACGAATACATTCTTTGTAATAGACCTTGCTTTCTTTGGATAACCTACAGTACTTGAACCCTGTGATGCATTGCCATCAATTCATGTTGGAGTAAATGTTTGAATATAATCTTTTCTGCTCTTTCTATAGTTGTGAATAGAGAGGCAAAGTCCCGGCCCTAACTGTGTCGCCCATAGGTCATTTTTGTCGGAAAGAATATGTAAAATACTCAATTATACATTAGATGTTTTCAGATAAAAGTCGTCTTTCTAATTTCATGTTTTCAGTCTTATATTCAAACAGTTGCGACTGTCTTGACTTGCAAAATTATCTTTTAGATGTCCGAACATCATATGTGAAATCCATGACACAATTCTAACGAGAACAAAAATGTGTTTGTTTCTTCACATTGACGACCGTACATATTATTTTCAGAAATAAAGTCCCATGGTGGTCAACTGAAAGGGTTGAAGATGTAGGTAAGTAAAAGTAAAAAAAAGTGTATACTGAATCACATAGTTTTTTAATATAATGTGAACTGTTATTGAAACATCTGCCTGTAGTCAGTGAGTGTAACAAAATATGCTTAAGAGTCCAATAGTATCCCAAATTTCTATACAGTGTACATTTTAGCTTTTTCTTGCAGGAACCTGAGCTGCTGAGAGCAAACACTGACTGGTGGGTCCTTTGCTCAAAACACCTCACATCTGTCTGCTTCTCTTTAATGCAATATCTCAGGAACACCTTGTGGGAATTTCTTCAAATTTGGCAAAAAACGTCCTCTTGCACGAAAAGTCCCCTTGCACCCCTGACAAGGGTCAAAGGTCAAGGTCACTTCCACCTCAGATCTGTCCCATTCTTGTGATATCTCAAGAACACTTTTCAATTTGTCAATTTCTTCAAATTTGGCAAAAACCTCCACTTGCATTCAAGGAGTGGATTTTTGGTGGTCAGAGGTCACATCTGTCCCACATCTGTCCCATTCTTTTGAAAGCGATATCTCAGGGACACCTTGAGAAGATTTCTTTAAATTTAACACTTGGACTAAAGGATTAACTGATTACATTTTGGAGTCAAAAGCAAAGGTCACTTTGACATCACATCTGTCCCAATCATGTGTTATCTCAAGAACGCTTTCCGTGAATTTCTTCAAATTTGGCACAAAAGGTGGTCCCTGTGACCTCCCGTAGCACATGTTCTTGAGATAACTCGGAAACCCCTTTGGCGAATCCCTTCAACTTTGACACAACAAACACTTGTCAAAGGTCGAGGACAAAGGGACAAAGGGTCAAGATCCCAGTGACGTTATGTTTGTCCCATTCCCTTGAACCCAATATCTCATGACCGCCTTGAGCAAAATTCTTCCAAGTTGGCACAAACTGGAGGTTGAACTGATAAGAATTTATTGGTCCAAGGTCACTGTGACAGGCTACGGGCGCACAAAACATACATTTTTTGCCATAATTAAGTAATTCATTTTGCTAATTAAGACAATTTCACACAAATATGTAATAGGACAAAATTAGGAAGTGATGAATTTATGGATAGACATCTTGGCAGAGGTATTCAAACATGCGGCAGTAATTTCGGTTCATGACAAACTGTACTGACTTTTTATGACTTTTTTAACACACTATACTATGACTTTTTCATGACATACATTTTTCATAACATTTTAGTGACATCCTATAGTATGGCAATTTTCATGGCATACAATGCTATGCCTTTTTTATGACATCCTGCTATTTATGACATTTATATGGCACACTATACTTTGACATTTGTATGACTTGTTTTGATATAAAGCTTGGAGAAACAAAGTTGAACTTTATGATCTAATATCTTAGGCAGTTAGAAGTGCAGAGTTTGAGGTAGTGAGTTTGGTGTTTCTAAAGGGCTAGTTAGTTTTCGAGAGCTGAACTGGACACAGGATGCTACTTGGAAAAAACATATTTTTGGGGGGTTTGATCCTTTTCAGTACATGAATATATTGATCGAACACAACACACAGGACCAGTACTGCACACTGATGAAAATAAAAATTCATTTCCAAAGGTTGCATTTTGCAATCATCAGCTATTTCAAAGAAACTCAGAACAATCTGGAAACAAAAAGGAAAGCATGATTGTTTTTTTTCAATTGCTATTACACATTTCTGAAAGGCGTCTCGCTTCTATGTAGTCGACAATCAAGAAATGAGGTGTTGGGCCATGTCGGCACATGAATTGGCCAAGTGGTCCATGGTTATGTCATTTTGAATGGCATTGTTTGGAAATGGCAAACAAGTGAATTTATGTCAGATTCCTGTGTGCTATGTAGAGAAATGTGTTTTGACTTCTGAAGCTGAGGTTTGCTCTCTGTCAGTCTAGTTAATGTGCTTTATTTTTCAGTAGCTCAGGTTCCTGAGAGGACTGCTTGGAGAGTAAAGGGTTGTCGGTTTGATGACTAATGAGGGTTTGCTTTAGCATTCCAAACCCTACGTAGATTTTTTTAAATAACCACTGTTGTTAATCCAGTAATACTATATGGTGTATTTTTCAAGGCATACATTTTTTTTTCGACATGCTATACTATGACTTTTTTATCACTTTTTTCGACATTCTATACGATTACTTCTTTATCACTTTTTTCGACATGCTATACTATGACTTTTTTCGACATGCTATACTATGACTATTTTAAAACCTTTTTTAAAAAAATACTATACAATGACTTTAATATCATTTTCTTTCAACATGACTGCTTTATAATTTCTTCGACATGCTTTACCTTGACTTTTTTATCATTTTTTTTACATACTATTCTATAACATTTTTCGACATTCTATACTATGACTTCTTTCAACGTGGTCTAATATGACTTTTTTATCACTCTTCGACATGCTATACTATGACTTTTTTCAACATTCTATACCATGAATGTTTTTATAGCATGCTATACTTTGACTCTATTATAATTTTTTCGACATACTATACCATGACACGGATTAAACTTTGGTGGTCAAAGGTCTTTGTGACCTCACAACTGTCAGTTCTTGTGAACACAATATTTTGGGAAACGCCAAGAAGGAAGTACTTTAAATTTGGCACAAACATCCACTTGGACTTTAGAATGAACCGATTGCAGTTTGGTTGTTTTTAAAATGTTTAGGTCCGAAGTATGGAACAATATTTTCCTTCATGTGTTCTGCTTAATGTTGCAGTGTGAAAATTGTGGTTATAATTAGACTGAAGGTTTCAAAAGTATGACATGATAAATTAGTCTCAGGCTCATTAAATCATGGCTCATTTTACAAGTCGGGTCAGGTTAAAACAGAATCAACATCATGGCCAGCATAGTTTCTACCCAGACAAAACTCAAACCCCTCACCCAGCCTTTCACAACTCTCAAACCAAGTTTACAGTAATTGAGAATGCTGTCACGTAATAAAAGAAAAGGTTCAGATGAATAAACATGAAATTAAATATAAAAGAATCCACAAGAGATTGGAAACTGTAACCTGATGATGATTAAACAACCCTCTAATGCTTTTGGCATTCCCCTCATTTGGTATCTCCTCACTGCACAGACAGTTTAAAAATAAAAGTGTGATTCCAACAGCTGAGCAGCTGCTTTCTAAATGACTCAGTGGTTGGAGTGTTACGTGTGTGTGCCTTTATGCTCTCTATGCTGTGTGTGTTCAGTCAGTAGAATACATGAATTTGTTTAATGCGCTGGTTGCGTTCGTAGTATTGTGAATAATGCAATATTGTCACGCTACCCAATGTGATGCCTTGCTTGATCTTATATATTAAACTACTTAAATGAGATATATGCTCCGATATTCAAGCCTGTCTCCAATAAAATAATGTTATAACAAATCTCAGATTAAACACTAGATATTTGACAGTGTAATCAACATTTTAACAGCATGTAATAAAAGTGTGAAATCCAATTGAACCCATCCTGTACATAAAGTATGCAGAGAATTGTGTAAAATGTTTAATAATGGGAAGCTGAACAATTGTTTAATGATGTTATATGGAGATTGGGTGATTTGCCTCAAAGCTGAATAAAACCTTTTACTCTGAGAGGGACATCTGCCATTTACAGTAACCTCAAGCCAAACGGGCTTTGGCTTCGGTACAGTGTGTGTGTGTGTGTGTGTGTGTGTGTGTGTGTGTGTGTGTGTGTGTGTGTGTGTGTGTGTGTGTGTGTGTGTGTGTGTGTGTGTGTGTGTGTGTGTGTGTCTGTGTATAAATTCCCCTGTGTGATTATCTGCTAGCACGGTCATTCCCCCAGGGTAGATATATCATGAATGACAAGCAACCAAATGTCAGCTATCCTTATCCTCATGTACTGAATGCATTATGTATGTGGCTGTCACTCCCAACTAAAGCTGTAAGAACAACATGAACACACTCCCACACACACACACAGAAACCATCACACTAATGAATGCATTAAAACACACATTTACACACTGGGTCCCAATTACAACTGTACGTCCACCAACTTAATAGGTTTTGTTCACCGTAACCAAACATCAACCTCGCATCCTGTGTAAATAATAGCTTCCCCACCTCGGCACCGAACATGCCATACAACAAACCTTCTTGGAATGACAATGCTATTGTAAAAGGTGCTTTGTAGCTGTAAATGTGATTCTGTTTTCAAATTAAAATGTGCCTACGCTCTCCACAGGTGTGACATTCCAGTCACACAAACCCCTAACAGCCCAGTTTGATACTAATATCAAACCACACAGCCAGCCAAGATGAAATTGAATTGGCACGTATCAAAATACTGTTTGACTTGGCACTGATTATCACCGATTATCACATCACTGACTGCCTGAATATATGCAGAGTCTTGTCTCCGAGACATTTTCTTGAACTTGCGTTGTATTTTTTGCTTGTTGTTTGACGCGAAGACCCAGAAAACCAAGAGATATTTCAAGAATAATGGAATAATTGGCTCTTTGCTCACTATTTTTGATTGGGAATCCAATCAAACCATCAATCTGTGGTTTAAATGACTTGCATTATATTATTCTCTTAATTGATTCAGCTAAGTAATAGGATCGCACAAGGATCAAACAGCTACATGGGTGAGGAAGAACCTCTAGATCAAAATCTGTCTTCTGTTGTACGCATTGTGACAGGAAGAACTGCAGCATGTATAATTCCTTTATGTCTGATACAAATGCCAACACATTCATCATTTAAACACTGACTTCTACCAGGATATTTCAACAAAAAGCTTTTTACTTAAAATGCATATTAAGAGAACATCTCAAGTAGAAGTACTGAATTCAATTACACAGCTCTTTACATAATAGTCTGTGATATTAACAATATCATTTGCAGTAATGGATTAAAATGACTATGTCTAGGGTTTTTTCTTGCTGTAATCCCCTCAGCTTGATGGAGCATTGTAGTATCTCTCAGCTTGGTTTTGGTTCAGCTCTCATCAACCTTGTTTTTAGCCAACAAGCTCCGGTTAAATCACTTTACACTATCTGAACAGAGCAACTCTGCAAACAGAAAAAGATACCGACTAGCTGGTGAACATAGTCAGGCCCCCAGGAGTTGGTGGAGGCCAAAGCAGAGATAAAAGAAAGGGGCAAATATTGGATTTTTAAATGGTGGTTGATCAATTATAAGGTGATAATATGACAAAGGGCTTGAAGGTTTTATGCTGCTGAAAAGTGAGTAAAAATGTGAATCTGGGCAATCTCGAGTTGCTCACAGGGAGTTTTTGCATGTGATATATATTTTAATTAAAAATAAATCACTTATCCTTTCCTCATTTGTTTGGTGTGATTGCTGCAATCCAAGGCCCACTGTACTGACTGTGTAACTGCTCCCCCATCAGCGTTACAACAGATGCTTTGCCATCATTAAAGTACAGTAACTGTGATGCAAAACAATTTGCAATCATGACGACGGAGGAATTTGCTCCCAAGTTGCTTCTATGGCAACAAAGTCGTCTGCTTGCCATACATTCTCCTTCACAATCCTCCCCCGATTCAGTCGAACATTGCTGAAGACTACCTTCAGTGCAAACCAGTTGCAAGTTTACATACACATAATCAAGAATACCTTCACACACTCTGCACACTCCCCCATGAGTTATGCACACAAGCACTCCGATCCCATTAACTTTGATATGACAAATTTAAGCATCTCTGTGGATTTTGGTTTTGAAGTTAGCGGAAAAGGCCACGTCTCTCGCTGTCTCTTCTCCTCATCTCTTACATGACTTTCAAAGATTACATCACAGCATCCCTCTCCGTGTTACTCTCCCTCGGGCCCTCTGCCTCTCATGTCTGTGTGACACAGATCCTAAGCTACAGTACTCTCAACACCTATGATTATGCCACTGTGCCAGCATGACACAATCCAAAGAGAACACAAGTCATTTGAGAGGTGTAGTAAAAAAAAAAAAAACTCTACATTGCCAAGTTGGAAAAGAAGAAAATGTACGTGTTAAGTATGGAGGGTGAAAAGGGGCATGGCAGGGTATTAAAAAGGTAAAAGAAAAAGTGCAGGGTAAGAGTTGTTGTACTTTAACAAAAGACTAAAAGGCTCATGCTTAATAAGGGAATAGTAGTTAAGAGCCTGAATGGCATACTTCAGATTAAGACATGAGAGTGCTACTGGTGTCCGCAGTGTGATGAAGTTATCCATCATCAACAAAGTTTAATGGTTAATTCTTGGGCAGCAAAAGTTACATATCATTTTCAGGAAAATGCAATAAATATCATTACTGTAATTGCTTTCAGGAATCTATCAATTTCAGAAGTTTTATAGAAACAAGCTCTAAATAAACACAACATAACTAGGGGCAGAGTGGATGTTTATGCAGTCTCGCTACCTTTGACCCCACTTGTGATGGTTCACTCAGCACAGTAGCACTGCTTGGAAAGCAAATATCAGATGGCATGGGCCTCTTTCATTTCCGTTCTAAAACATCACAATTGCGTAGTAAATATACAGAGGAAGGAACAGTAAGGTCTACAGCTGTAGCATAAAGGAAACGTTGTTACAAAGTAATTGGATACTGATTTCGCTTCTATGGATGACAATGTTGGTTTGTTGTTCCAAAACTCAATATCTTTTGGATTGACTTGACATTTTGAACAGGCGTTGATTGTTCCCAGAGGATGAATCTTTCTCACTTCCCTCTAGTGTCACCATGAGCCTGACATTTATGGTTTTGAGTAAATTTCTTTAACAGCCATTGGATGGATCTCCATGAAATGTGGTACAAACAATGAAATGTAAAATCTTTGATGATTCCTTGACTTTTAATCCAGCTCCATCACAAATTGGAGCTGCAACACTTTGCTTTTTTAGCTGCATGGCTGAATACCTAAAACTAAGAACAATCCAATCAGCTCCAGTTGTACTTTAAGTTTAGTTTTAATTAGCATATGTTGCCATGCTAATACACTGGACTTCAGGTTGTCCTTCAGAAAATGACCGTCTGAGTGAAGAGCCTCAATGTCACTGGGTCTCAAACAACAGAATGAGACAGTGGAAATGCAAAAAAAGAAGAGAGATTTAGTTACAAAACATAATTGTGTAAGCAAAAGATTGACATTCAAAAGTCTGTCTCTAGTGTTTAGTGTTATTATGTGGAGTAGGGCATGAGTGTTTACGTGTTTAATGGAACAATTGGGTTGCTTTCTGTGAATGGGTTTACAGTATAAAGGGCTAATTTGCATTGCATTATGCGGAGGAGGAAAAACTGTTTAATAAATAAGAAGTCAGGGAAGGAGGAAGAAAAGACTAAAAGATGCAGAATTCAACAGCCAAGCACTGTCAAACCTACACAATCTTCTCAAAGGGCTGACACGCAGAGGAAGACAACCATGCACGCTCACATTCACACCTAAGGCCAATTTAGAGTCATCAATTAAGCTAAGACGCATGGCGTGTGGGAGGAAGCCGGAGACGAGATCACAGGGAGAACATGCAATCTCTAGTTTTGCTGATTATCAAGTTCGGTCTAAAGCCTGAAGCTTGACGTGGTTTTCCATTGGTGTGAAAAAGAAAAAACTTGGCAGCTGTCTAATTGAGGTACATCAGTGTATGTGTACAGGCAGTGTTGTTGTCACAGTAGTGAGTGAACGGTATAAAACAGGTAATAAAATATGCTTTGAGAAACTGTGAATCACCGCAACCACGAGGGGTCCTTGAACACGCAGCCATAACTGGACACCCAAAGAAATCTTGCGGTTTGCTGCAGCAGATTGAGAGATCAGACGTGGACAGACACAGAGATGCACACTCACTCACTCACTCACTCACTCGCTCGTTCACGGGTGATGAGGGATAACCTGATTAAATAAGTGGGTTAGCTTTATGAGTGAGTGAGCGTTTGCATTTTGCCAGCACATTGTGGAATCTCCCCCGGAGGCTTTTAGCACGCACATATTTATCTGATCTCAATCTATCACCCCATCCGGCAGGCATTGCAAGTAAACGAGGTGTAGCCCCATCGTGGAAATGAAAAAAACAAAAACGATGAGGAGATCTATTTAATCCTACTGTCTGTTTTTCATCCCTCTCGCTGCACACATCTGATTAACCAATGTTAGATTTAGATTCTTCAGAGTTAACTTTTTCACTCTGCAAAGCATGGACGATGTGGCTGTCTGATTTCATTTCACTCCAGACTCACCCACGCTGGAATCGCAGGGCAAAACAGCGACCTGCAACACTGTGAAAAGAAACACACTTGACAAACACAGAGGAGATATTGGTTGATCCTGCCAACCCTGGCTTTATGTTCGCTGACTACATGCTTTGAATATGTTTCGGTTTGACTTTTTCTGGGATATCCACAAGTACTGTGACAGCTACGAAATTGATAGGTATGGGTAGGTTAGGTAAAAAAGACTTCCTGGCTGGGGTGAAAGAAGTAACAGACCATTTATTACATGTTTAACTCTAGATTCTCAAGTTCGAGTCATCTTAATAACGCACCACCAAGACGGTTTCTTTGTATTAAACCCATCATTTTACCCATCTGTATTTCTTTCTTTTTTTTTTTTACCTTGACATTGAAAAGCAGAAAATGGAGACAGAAAACGTGATAGTCTAGAAGAAATGGGTGACCTTGACCAGTGGGGGCAGAGACAACGACCTTGAGAGCTAAGTGTGATTGAACAGGAGAGAGTGAGTAATAGTCCTTTCAGGGAGCCTCTTGGGAGTTATATATCCTTTGTAACACTGATTGTTGTTACCGAGCGACTGACAGCTCGTTCTAATGTGAAGGTTATCTCAGAATTTGTCATTTTATGGATTGCAATACATGTGTTGGACATGCTCTTCGTGTCTTTGCTTCTTTATAGATGGGTCTGAACAAACGTAATCTGAAAGCTTTACGTCAGGTTAAATGTTGCTTTTGATCTCATCATTGACAGGACAGGTGTGTTCAGATGGATTTCTATCTGGCGGTCTCATAAGTGGCTCCAGAAAGCAGTGCGTGACCTTAATAGCCTGAAAGTTAGGGAGGTGGCCATGCATGCCATTCTATATAAATTGTCATTGTCTACTGAAAAGAAGGGGGCTGCACGGTGGTGTAGTGGTTAGCACTGTCGCCTCACAGCAAGAGGGGCCGGGGTTCAATTCCCGGGCTGGACAACCTTCTGTGTGGAGTTTGCATGTTCTCCCCGTGTCAGCGTGGGTTCTCTCCGGGTTCTCCGGCTTCCTCCCACAGTCCAAAGACATGCAGCTTAGGTGTGGATGTGAGTGTGAATGGTTGTTTGTCTCTATATGTCAGCCCTGTGACAGACTGGAGACCTGTCCAGGTGAACCCTGCCTTCGCCCATTGACAGCTGAGATCGGCTCCAGCACCCCTGCGACCCTTAACTGGATAAGCAGGTTACGGAAAATGGATGGATGGATACTGAAAAGAAGAAAAAAAAAGGGATGGGGTTTGATAACTTTTTATTAAATCCAAAGGAAGTCTGAATCCTTTTGTATCCCTTATTATGTTACTCTTTTAACATTTGCAAGTAACTAAAGGGTTAAAATAACTACAATTTGTTAGCTGAGGAGGCAGAAACACTGTAGTTTCTAGTGGTGGCTTCATTAATGTTCTCAAACTGCACCTACAAAATGAGCAGCACAATATATGAAAACATTGATTAAATCATCGACACATTCAGTTCAACTATGCTCCAAATACTGAAGATCCTGTAACTATTAAGTTGATCAGATTACGTTAAAATCTTAATATGAATCATAGTTTAACTAGGAGATCATCGCTCCGGTAAAAGTTACAAAAACACAGTCTTTGTGTCTGCTCGCTTGTAAAAAGAATCTCTGGCTAAATACAGAAAACAGCTGCAGAGAGCAAGTGAACCAGAGAACAGACAAACTAACTTTAATTCCTGCCTTTACGCCTTTAATGGTGATTAGCTACAGCTGATCTAACACTGATGATGTTTTTTTGTTTTTTTTTTCACTTTTTAATTTTTACAGCCTGACATACAACCTCAAAAAACAAGGCAAATGGTAAAAATAATAGCAGTAATAATAGAGATAATACGAAAATAGTAGTGAATACACATCTTACATATTTACACTTACACGAATATATATGCAAATACATATACGTACACATACATCATACCAATAAATATACTTTCCTACCAATTCACCAATAAATCGTGTCATGAAACTTTGAAGCGATGGTGACCACGTGAGAATCTGACATAATCTGTTCTGCGTGCAGGCAGCAGCAGGTGACAGACACTCACACAAACACATCCTGGAGAACCTGACCATCACTCATGGTTAGAATCACATCTTGAGCCCTCTCTGTCATCCCCATTTTTTTTAGGGATTTTGTGTTGCTGTTCTCCCGTTAACACACTGCGTTCCGCTGCTCTGAATAAAAACATCACCTGAGACTCGCTCTACTCTCGTCTCAGAATGCCACTGCTTGTTTTTCCTTCCGTGCTACAGCTCCGTAGCAGAAATCTGAAACCCTAAATCCCCAAACACCTACTAGAAACCAGAGCAGCGAAGCGCAGACACATGCAACACGCAGGCACACATACATAGACCCGGATAAAAACTGAACATGAATGATAAACACACAGAACAAAGCCTTTATTGACTTTTAAATGTGTTATAACCTCTTCAGTTCAAAATGTGTCTAAAACTAGGGGTAATATTTATGGTTAACTTAAAAAGCATCAGAGAAAAGACTCCAACCGCAGACAGTAAAGGATCTACTGCGTCCATTACACATGAACTTTAATGACCATTTCTTACCTTATTTCTATTGGCTTCTCATTTATTAATTCCTAAATCAAAATGAATTTAATGGTTTGTTCTGCAGGCTTTTTCAGGTCTGTAAAGAACACTAGAAGAAACACAGACGAGTTGCACAAACGTCTGTTCAGAGGGATGAATGGTGACTATTCATCACTGTGAGCTGGAGGTTGCTTTTAACAGATGACCTTTTAAAACCTTCAAGGGGCAGCAAAAGTGCAACTGAAGCAAAATACAGCTTTTTGTTCATGCTGCCTGGAGAACCTTGAATCATCACCAACACACACGCATATTGTGTAGCTGTCTTGTGTTTCTTTGTGCAGAGGAATAGATCAGTTATCGAATAAACCCGTCATATAACTTTGCTTTATCCACTTTGTCCTCATTACATTACATTACATTACATTACTGTCCTCGATGGACAGCGACAAACCAAATGCCATCCTGATTAGTAAACAGATTATGAAACTCTTTGATATAAGACAATTCTGGGGCTGAACTGAATAGTTGAAAGCTTCGTTCATAACATTCAGAGTCTATTCATTCTGTTTGTACTCCTGCAAAGTTAAATCGACCATTGCACCGTGCACTTTTGACCGTGCCTTATGAATAATTCAAAAAGAGCCATTGCAGTGGTATGATTGAATTGAACGAGGCTACAAACATGACCCTACAGTAGAACGCCATGTTGCGTCTTAGAAATTATAGATATTAAGAAACCACAACACTTCAGGCTGAAAACAAAACTTTGAGATTGTGCACGGAACAAGTACGCAAGGAAGAAAGCAACGACAGAAGGGATCATGTCTCTACATCTCAGCGGCCAACTTTTTTAATGCCCACAATGTTCAGAACTGCAAGGTCTCAGTTTTGGCATTTTCTTTATCCCTTCCATTTGAGCTTAAAGTGGGAACAAAGATAGATGCTTTGGATTTTCACCTGGAAATTGAAGTGTCATCCTTTTTATGTCAGATTAGCTCCTTCTGCAGCCTTTTCTTTCAGCTATATTATCTAAAATTGATCTAAAAAGGAGTATGTTAAAAAAACTTGTCGGACAGCGAGGTGCAGACATGTCCTATCAAAGACGATTTAAAATAGTAAGTGACCTCTCGTATTCTTACCTTATCAAAAACTCCCAAAACTGCTTAAACCTCCTTTAGTATGGTTAATTACAAATTATATATACAGTATATAGATATATGGTATATGATGGAATTATGCAATTAGAAATGATTCACAGCAATTCAGTGCCAAGTTAGTTTGTTCAGAAGTGAAATCATAAGAAACAAATTCAGCTTTTTTGTGCTTCGTGGCTTAAACAAACAATTCATATGAGTTTTCAAACACCATCTTTATCCCATTAGATGAAGCAGAAGCTCGGTGACTGTTCAGTAGCTTTAAATACTCAAATACTAAATGCACAACTTTGATCCGGATTTAAATAACTCAACAAATACCTGATGGATTGCCATGGTTTCTTTCTACAGAATTGCATGCTCCCCAGAGGATGGATCATACTGACTTTGGCAATCAACGAAACAACAACAGTTTGATTTATTACTAAGTACCTGCAAAAATCATCCCCATTATTGCAAATGTCCCCGCTGCGGGACTAGTAAAGGATTACCTTATCTTATCTTATTAGACTCAGCTGTACTCTGTGGTCAGCGTTAATTAGCATAGTAATGAGCTAAAGAAAGATGGAAAACATTACGCCTGCTGCATCAGTATGCTACGATCGTTGTTAGCATGTTTGCATGCTGATGTGGGCATTTAGCTCAAAGCACTGCGCTTAAGGGCCTCCCAAAGCCACTAAAGTCGCTGTAGACTCTTTATCTTGTTTGATTTTGTGTGACTTTATTCAAATACATAACTGATGTTTAATTAAGTTACGTATCTGCTTTCAGGAGGTGAAATATTATAAGATAAGATAAGATAATCCTTTATTAGTCCCACTGCAGGGACATTTGTAGGATTACAGCAGCAGAGTGGATAATGCAAACAAGAGACATAGTAAAAAAGCAAGATCAAAACAGGTATACTAAGTAAGTAATCACACAGTAAAGAATAATAAATAAGTAAAAACGTTAAAAGAGCAATAACTACAATAATGAAGTCACAGTAAAAATAGATGGTTTGTAGTAAAACATATGGAGGAAAAGAAGGGAAATCACTGCAATGTCAAGCATAAAACGTAAAAAAATAGTATATAATACCATGTACTGTACGTAAGAAAACAGTACAAACACAAACACACACACACACACACACACACACACACACACACACACACACACACACACACACACACACACACACACACACACACACAATCTAGCATATTTGTGTGCCACAAAGCAAGAACAGGTTCAAAGAGAGATGAGATGTAATTGGATAATGATATGTATATATGTATATATATATATATATATATCACTTATATATATCACTAATTAAAGCTGACCGGCTTTAATTAGTGCTAAAGCTGGGGGCTTCCCTGTGGCATAACATTTACTCTGAGACCAATTAAACTGAGACCCGTGCTTGACGAGGGCACCAACTGAAACACTGTCTTAAACCTAAATTAGCCAATATTTGCCATATTGACATTCAAATAGCTCCATGTGATGTGAAAAGGGTGACCTTTTTTGTCAAACCAACAGAAAATGAACACCAAACTTTGAACTTGAAGCTCTTTTAGCTCATTGTTCCCTGATATTCCATCCAATTGTTGCTAAGGTATTTCATTCTGGACCAAAGTGTTGGGCTGACTGACAGGCAGACATTAGCATACGGTCATGGTGCTAGCATGGCCAAAGAGATGTAATTGTTTTTTTATGCATGATCCAATTTGCATGCGTAACAATCCAGAGGCACACTTCTTACAGGAATGAGCTGTTTCAGTTATTGTCAAGATTGATAACACGCTTTAATTTATTCATTGTTTTACCTTTGCAAAAGCACAATGATAATAGATGTTAATGATGTTAATGATGTTAATAGACGCATGGGGTGAGGAACACAAGTCTGGAATGAGTGTAAAGGGAATGTTCTGCTGGCAATGAAACTAGAAACTGAATAGCTGAGGGGCAATAGAAGAGCTGAGAGTCACGCAGACAAATGAAAGGAAGTTTTGGTCTGAAAGTGAAACTTATTTGCTGTCGTTACTGCTTCACCTCCAGTGCTGCCGATGTCTCAGAGCTATTTCTTTCTTAGGAAAGCCAACACCAAAATAAATTAGAAGTAAAACAATAGGAGTGAAACATGCATTGAACTCTTTCCCTCGTACATTTGACTCTCGCAAATGAAAAGGGCAATCGTTGTTAGCTGTCATGGTGACAACGTGCCGATTGCTACAAGCCCGCTGTTCATTTTCTGTAACCAGTGAAGCATTAAAGCATTGTAGAGGTAGAAAGCTAGTTAGCTAGCTAGCTAGCTAGGCAGCCTTACGCTAGATGGGTTGCTAATACCACCATGCTTTAATGCTACACTAGTTACAGAAAATGAGAAAATGAAGTTGTCACTTTTAAGTCTGTTAACTTTATATGGAAGTTTGTGTTCTAAAACGGTGGCAATGGCAAAGGTACACACAAAAATGGCCGCCGCACCGACTATCCTGCCACATTCATTTGAATAAGAAAATCTGTTCTACTCCTCTTCTATTCCTATGGGTAGAACTAATAGAAAAAGAACATGAGATAAAAACAGAAGCTTAATATCCGTCTTGGTTCATTGACATTATTTGCTCTACGTGAAATGGATTTAAGGGTTGGGGGTTACAAATTAGAGGCACAAGCCCAGATGATTACTGTCCCAAAGTAGGTGATTGGGTGGGAGACTTACCATGAGCATTATAGCACTAGTGCACATCCCTTTCACTTTTGATAAGCCAAATTCCTACAATCACTATTTTCAGTACTTCAAGGGTATGACTCAAAATGAATTCCAATACGAGACACATGCCCATTCGTATATATTCATATGGCATACAGCATTTAGAGAGATCGAAAGAGAGAAAGATTGCCATAATTACGTTTTACATTAATAAACACTCCTGTGTAACAATGTCAGCAGAGTGAGTGATCATTGTTTTATCATATCTCTGAAGGACAGCCAAAGACAAGACAAATAGTCCTCCTACACATGACATGTGAGAAAAGGTGGACTGTGTAATGAAATAATGCCCTCCTCTTCATTTTATGATATACATTTCAGTAAAAAAGCATATAAGAATGGAAAGTTCACTTTGAATTGAGATAATGTCATCAGATAAATCGATTAAGTCATTGCTAGGCGAGCCTAAGACTGCAGAATGAAATGTCATGAGGAGCGACATGCTTCACACTCAACATAATTCCCATCATATGTGGATACTGCAGTCGTGATCAAAAAGCTTAAGGTGCTACAACCAAAACGCATCAGGCTCATATACTAGCCCTTTATTTATTAATGTTTTTTGTACATTTGGCGGTACGATACATTGGATTGACATTTTCTCTCTTACTCTGTATCAAATCAATCAATATCCCTCTGCTGCACTCTGTATTCATATTTAATAAAGAACAAGAGACCCCAATACATCAATCCATTTCTTCCTACTACCTACCAGCTTCACAATTGCATGGTGGGAAATTTCACGCCCAGGAGTTGTCTATCTAAAGGTCTCAGCTGTGGTGACTGGGATTTCATATTGTTTCTTTCTTATGTGAGTGATTGAGCAACATTATTTGAGGATGTCCATCTCTACTGGTCTCACAGGGATCAGGGTTATCATCTTCAAACGATTTATGACTTACATTTGAGATATTTAATATGCTTTCACTCTCTGTTATGCAAGTGTTCCATCTATGTTAACAGGCATTCCATGTAATAATGTTATAGCAGTTTACCATAGCTAATTTGCCAGCATATGGAAAGAAAGAAAGAAAGAAAGAAAGAAAGAAAGAAAGAAAGAAAGAAAGAAAGAAAGAAAGAAAGAAAGAAAAAGCATTATCAAACTGAATTATATTGTAAACTGTGTAAAAAAAAAAAAAAGTAAATCTACATTAATCAGTAAAAGGTCCATGACAAATTGTTTTAAAAAATATGAATAATATCCATAAACAAGCTGGCCTCAGGAGATGAGCAACATGTGACTCTTGCAATAGCATTCTTTGGACCAGAGGGACTTTTTCATATTTCTAAGAACTTTGAAGTTCCTAAAACGCTGTCTTGAGTGACCCCTTTTATCTGCTTTTTTTCAGAGTAGTTACTCTGCCAGCACCGGGGGAAACAAGAGTTCATGAGCACACACCAACTGAGTCAAATAGCGGGTCCCTGTTCAGCAAACTAGCCCAGTAGCTCAATGGCTAACCCAGTTACTTAATTACAAAGGCTAACCAAGTAGCAAAAGAAATATCCAATAATGTTATAACAAAGGCTAACCCTGCCTTACAACGGTGCACCTGTCTCTTGACTTGGCTCACTCTCGTCTAACTGTTGAACTTGCCAAGCTATATTACCCTGGCAGGCTGATTACGTCAGTGTTGTTTATACAATATCAGAACTGGAATCCAGTTCCAGAAAGCTTTGTTTTCTCTGAGTTTCCAGCATGCCAGCTAAGAGAATAAGAGCCAAGCCTGGGCTACCATCAGCCATGTGCAAGAAACCGCAGCACAGATAAGCTTATATAAATAAACCTCGACTTTCTTTCTCTTCTCGTTCTCTGGATCTCCCTCTTTTCCTCCGTAGTCTACTAAGAAGATCAACAATGCCACCTCAGTCATAGTTTCCCCATGAGCTGCAGTCATTTCAATTCTCCACGCCACTGTGTTTGTGTGTTGTGGTGATTTGCTCATGCTTTTCGATACTGACAAGTGTAGGATTGGCGTATATAAATCATTGAAACCCAAACAAACACTCAGGTTTGGCTTCGTTCGATCGGCAGGCCGGCAGCTGGCACAAGGGCAGCGTCAGTGAAGCAGATGTAACGTACAGCAGAGACTTGTTCCTGCTGAAGGAATGGCAGAAATGGTCTGATGCCAAATCTCTTTGTCTTTTTGCACCTCAACTGCTCAAAATGTTTGACGAGTGGATGAGCAGTGGAGAGAATTTTGTGTTGTGTGAAAAGCTTTCAAGTATACATTCTGATGAATGATAGCCCTTCTGGCAGCGTGAGGGGGGCCATGAGATGATAGGAGACGATAAGGATTTGAAGCTGAAGTCAGTTGGAGCAGACAGCAATATTTACTTTATTTAACTTTTAATTATACATTATGCAAGTATTCAATTTCTGCTATTTTTGTCTATTTTCTACACATGGCAGCATGTCTCTTTTGCTTTTACTGAGGTTTTCCTTATCCGAATCACGGGTCTAAAATAAGAGCTTGTTGTTTATATTGAAAAGCCCTCCTGGGTCAATGTTTTTGGGCCGTAAAGACACGATTGACTTGAGTTAATTTTTAGTTAGAGACACTGGATTGCAAATGTTTTTTCTGGTTTGTTAAGTTGCACTTTTCCTGACATGCAAATGCTGTCTAACTTCACTCTGGTAAGAAATATTTGAAACATACCCTCCAGACATGTTTTAATTAACTCTGAAATATTCTGCTTAGAATAATAATGTCTGGTATCGGTTTTCCACCCCAAAAAAAGTTAATTTGTTACAAATTATAAAAATAGCATTGTACACACAGATACTGTTAATTTGAAAGGTTTATCTACCGGACCACTTTTTTGTACTTATCTGTGAACGCCGTCTCTGCCAGGTATCCTTCAGTCTGCAGCAGTGGGGTCTGGTAGAGAGTAGTAAAGGTTTGGGTCAGCTACTGGATCTCTTCGTTTCCCAGATCAAACCCTCTGCAAGCCTTGTGGGAGTCCTCAGAAGGGCAGGGCATGGAGGAGTCAGATGGACTTGCATGGACCTCAACAATGACCATTATTCACCTAGAAGTGCACAAAGACAAGCTGAGGATCAATGTCTCAATGTATTCTCCATTCTCCAAAGAGACTGCTAAATGAATGTGCCCATAGATTGCATTTATAGCATATATATTAGATGAGTTTCTTTCATGTTTTTGTTGGAAGGTTTCCCTTCTTTGATGCTGGTGATGAAGGTATTCTGCCCCTATGTGGGTGTGATGTACGTGCACAGCTGTGCAGCAAGAAAACCCACTTCCAGTAAAGACAGGAGTTTGTATTATAAGCAATTGTGAAACTGTGAAATTGTTATTGGATAAAACACAATAAATTGACCTTTCATCTCCCGCTGTGACTCCATTAAGCTGTCAGAGCTACGTTAACATGGAGCCCACACTGTCACTAACCAAAAACGAAAAGCTAATTCAGTGAAAAGCTGTAATTCATTTATTTTTGAAAGGACGCCAATATCCCGTTTTTTATCAACGTCCTGCACTTTATACTCCCACCATTCAACAACAACCATCTCCGTACGCCTTGCATGTAGTTAAAAGAAAAGTAGCACTTTCTTCACACAGAAAACCCACCAAAGATTATGCAGCACCAACGTTTGCCGCCACACATATTGGGCAAAAACAATGAATTATCAGTAAATGTCATTTCTAGAAGACAGAGTCACAGGTGTCCCCTTAGGAAGAAAAACAAAGCACGAGTAAGTTGTGTTTTCCGATTTTTCTTAGTTTTGTTTTTTGAAAGGAAAACAAGTGTGATGTTGATTTCAGATAAACCAAAGACGCTGATTATGGTTTGGGACTACAGCTTTGCAGATCTGAGAGCAACATGCCGTAAGCTAAACAGTGAAGATTTCAGGCAAGATTTGAGGATTAGCAACAAAACATGACAACTTCTGCACTTTAATTAGCTGACTAGGATAATAAAAAAAAGATCGGAGAAAAACTTAAAACTTGCTTTGAAGAGACAGTAATTAATCTAAACCCCAACAGTTTACAATAAAGCATGTGTGGAACATGTTCCCAGGGCACCACCCAAAGTTCAGTGTATGAAATAAGGTTTTTATCAATCGTGTTTGAGCTTTCTGCTTTGTTGCTTGTCATAATGCTGACAAGATTTGACATTTCTGAAAATTGTCAACATATATTTGAGGCGTAAACACACAAGCAAATTTCAGGTTTGAGGTATGCTATTTATCACACATCTGCTTTCAGTTTTTGACACATGCTGCAGCATTGGCTGGTTGGGAAATTGCCAATCAAAATGAAAGGTTTGTTGTTTGCATGTTGTCACCATATTTAGATTACTATATTTAAATGCTAACACTGGAAATTATCCATATGTAGAAATGCATGGCGTGTCTAAAAGCTCCCATTAAAAGAGAAGATGGTAAAGAATGGATAGCGTGACACAGCCAATGGGAAGAATAAGGCGACACAAGGAAGTGTAGAAGATGAAATACCGAGAAGGAGGAATGTTTGTTGTCCTTTGGTACCAAACTCTTTAGTACACATGACAAGTCCTGAATGATGTAGCTTGAACCCTGAAAACTTTTTGCGGATTCTTTTGAGTAATGAAACCCAAGTGCAGCCTTTTTGAAAAAACACAGCATCGGTCTGTTTGTCACAAAGACAAATACCCTTCTGAAATATGGAAATATCCGAGGCTGGTAGTTTTGCAGCGGACAGCGGCTCGACTTGAGGTGAACAGATGGGAGAGCGAGGGTGACTGATCGGAGACGCTCTTCGTATTAAAGACAAACCAAGAGAGAATGTCGATGTTTGATGCGAGGTGTTTGTCAGATGCGAAGTGGGGGAACAGATGGATGTATAAGCGATGAGGGGGGGCAGGGCAAGAGACGACTGCAGCAGATGTAATTTGCATAAACTTATGTAAATGCTTGGATTGAAAGGGGAGATGTTGGCTAAATGGGTTGGATGACTGAGGTGTTTGGAGGAGCGCTGAACGAAATATAAAAGAGGAAGAGAAGACACAACCTTCTATCTGGCTGGAAGGACGTTGAAGTCACATAGAGTCAGATACGCTGTCATGCACAACTGATCTGAGTGCTGCGAAAAAAATGTTTGTTTGGTGGCATGCAATTGCACGAAATGCACCTTTGGGCGCATTTCGTGCATTGCAAGTGTCATTTTATATGCCATTCTTGTGCCACAGATTAAAGAGAATTTTAAATTTGAAAATGATAAATGTTATATTGTAGCATATTGATTTTACCCTGGAAATGGAATGCATCTCACGAAACAGCATTTTCCAGCTTTTCATGTCCCTGCGGTTGCCTGCACATCTTACAGCATGTTGTAAAACCTCCACCACCATCTTCATCTCCCTTTATGTCGACGGAGAGTGAGCACCAGTGACACCCAGCTCTTCAATAATTTAAAGGCCCATTTTGTCCTGACATTTTATACCTGTTGCTACATTGGTATTCATGAGATTGACAGGCGAGTGCTGTCAACAATGGAGGGGCCTGTCAGTCCTGGGAACCTGTGGTTGTCAGGTTATCTTCCAGGACTCACCTGAGCTTCTAAGTGATTCCAGAGTCGAGGTGATAGATTCCCACTTGGAGAAGGTCGATATGGATGTATAGACCTTTTTAGTGGAGGTTGTCCTCTGACAAATGGTCTTTTGGAGTACAGATGACAGCTGGCGGAGAGCAGAACAAATAACATACATGATTCATTTTGGCTCTTCATCAAGTTGCTTAACGACGGTCCACGCCTGCAAAAAAAAAATTGGATGCTACTACCTGAATATTTTGTCCACATATTTTTGTGAAAGAGTTTTTAGAGTCATTGAGCTGCTGTTAAGTAGTGCAGCCTAGCAACATTAGCAGGCTGGTGTGGAGAAAACACAACAGAATTCAGTAAAGAAAAGATGTCAATATAACGGCCCTTAAAAACATGCCCAAACAGCCCGATACGGCTTGGTTTATATCTGTTGCATAGAAATCCGAATGCTCATGCAGCCAAGGTTGTACATGATGGTTGAAGTGAGATTATCAACGGTGCCAAAGCAAATATCAACACATGGCTATGAAAGCGTTGATGGCCTTTAAACAGATTCACATTCCCTAAGTAAGACATAAGTTCATGCAAACACAGATGCTTCACTATACCGTACCCCAAACAACTGTCTCTGTTTGTTTTTCACCATCTGTTTGTGAACGCTAACAGTTGGCCTCCTTCAGGAGATGACAGATAGATTAAGATGTACATAACTCTCTGCAACAGGCAGAAACAGTGTACTCTGCTTTCACGGCAAAACAAATGATTCCGGGGAGGAATGGAAACAGAGAGAGGCAAAGTTTTCAGGAGAAACAAGATTAAAATGGAGCGGGGGGGCTGGATGGATGAATACCCTTAGGGCGAACATAAGAAGAGAGATGGGGCAGACCTAAAAGCATTTTTTTTTTTTTTTTCCCGCGGTCACCGAGTCGCAACTCGCAGGAAGTGACAGTCGGATTGCAAGTTGAGGAATGAAGGGAGCGAGTGGTAATGGAGGCCATTTGGAGTCGTTTATATTCCACTCCGTCATATAAAATGGACATGTGTTATTGCTTTCAGAAGAGATGAACCCCATGACTAAAAAATTCAGTATATATATGCAACAGCTGATGCTAACAGGCTAGTTAGAAACTAGCTGTGTTCCTGTGAAGGGTGACATAAAAACAGCATTTGTTTCTGGGTTACGGAAATAAGGATTAGGGATGAGATTTGATTTGATTTGTAGATGGCTAAGAGACACAAGATGGTGAAAAGGATGAAAGAGAGAGAGAGAGAGAGAGAGAGAGGGAGAGAGTAATATCTGGGGGAACAACATAATCATTCATGTCCTGTTTACATAATCATGCTTATTTATTATAATTGGCTCAAACTGTATCATCTCGGCTCTTGGAGACTCATCCCCTTTCTGGTTGTTTGTGTCGCTTTTCTTTCTGCTCATTTGTGTGTTTCTAGCACTGTAGGAAGAAATATATAATTCCCATAATTTCTGCTCTTCCCCTGTCACAGTGTGCTGCCTGCTTATTAAACAGCCATAATAACAGGCTTAGTGGCACCTTTAGAGGAGTGTTCACCCCTCCAGAGGGCTGGACCTGATTTTATTGCATAGTTTAGGTCACTGTGGCAATATTTTGACTCGTTATTCATGAGTCTAACTAGACTCGTAATGGCTCACTAAATACTGGAACGTGTCTGAGTTTGTGCCGGAGGTTTGCAGCCATGTTTTGTCCAGTTGAGGATTGTAAGCCCAAATAAATGTTTCTATGTTTTTTATGAATCCATGCTTTTGTTTCATCACAGCTGGAAGAATGTCACACCTGCACTCATTCCTTTCAATAAGCAGCTGCTCTGCTTTATTAAAAAAAATCCGACATGTTTATTTTACAACAATCTTTCCTGTGACACAGTTGGGTTACATTTTTGATTTGCTGTCTGGTTTTTTTCTGCCATGCTCCATCATACAGTAAGCCGAAAAAAGAAGTGAGTGTTGTCATGAAAAACTTTTCTTTTAATTTCTAAAGCAACCTGAAGACAACATCAGATTCAGATGACATACACTGGTTTGAAAAGCATGGTTTCTTAGAACAATTGCCAAAATCTAGCCAGAAGCTGTAAAAATTGTCACTATCTTCAGATTTTCTTCCGACGGTCTTTGAACACATCATGTCAGAAAAAGCCACCAAACGAAGCCTAAAATGAGGATATTTTGAAATGTCATTCTATTTAAAATCTTGCTCATTTAAAAATAAACCTTTTGCTTTAACCAGATTCTGTAAAAAGCATTAAATTCTGAGCTCATCAGCACAAATAGGAAGCCATGATTGACTCATCTGAGGCCAACAGTCAAGTGACAAAAAATCTGTGAAACAAAGACTCTGGAGCTTTGTTCTAGTAGTAACTGTAAAAGTATTCTGTAGGAGACATGCTGTGTGTGTGTGCTATGAATATACTAATTACCTTGTTTATCCTTGACCAGAGGTTTATAAAAGGAATTGTGATGAATGCCATATGATGCATGGGTAAAACTGAATTATTTAAATAAGCCACTTTAGAAACAAATTACTGCATTAAGTAAACTTCCTTATTTTCTAGGACAATATTGGTGTATGGTTCATGTGGATGTGCTTTCTTTAATCTGGAGCTCAAGTGTAAGCAAACCTTACAGGGATCTGATATGATGCTTTGTTGTGACAAGCAAGATACACAAATATTATTTATGTGAGTCTATGAATCCTGTTGAACACTACAACTCACAACCTTGAGTCCTGCTCTCTGTCAGTTGATGTATGCTCTGTAAACACTGAGGAGGAGGAGGAGGAGGAGGAGGAGGAGGAGGAGGAGGAGGAGGAGGAGGAGAAATAAGGAGGCAGCTGCTTTTTGTTGGAATCGTAGATCAGTCTGACAGTGAAGTAGGTGTCAAGTTTGAATCTTCAAGGGAAACACTTCTTTGTGTAAATATATATATACATAAAAGTAAATATATTCCCCCCAAAATGCTAAGAAGAAAATATACTCTCAGTCGTATCCCACTGCATTTCACAAGGGTATTCAAGGGTGGATGTTTCCAGCATCACTGAAATTCGACATTGTTCCGTTTGTGTTTTATGTTTAATCTCCATCATTCTGCTTTCAATCCCGTCTTTCTGACAGCTTCAGTTATAGGATTCCTCTCATCCTTCACTCGTCCTCCCTAATTCCTTCCAGCCTCCCTTTCTTTTCTACAACAGTCTCCGTCTCCTTCGTGCTCCTCAAAAACTTTCCCTCTCTTTCTGTTTGTACTGCATGTGTGTGTCTTTTTATGTGTGTGTGTGTGTGTGTGTGTGTGTGTGTGTGTGTGTGTGTGTGTGTGTGTGTGTGTGTGTGTGTGTGTGTGTGTGTGTAGACTGTAAGTTCCATTGGTATAACAGCGAGGCTTATGTTGTCACAGACTTCCTCTACAATGATTAGCCCCAATTCCTTCATAAAAAAGAAAATTCTGACAGTCACTTTATGACTTGCCCTCACACTGTATTGATCCCCCCCCATCCCCCCCCCATCCTCTCTCAGAGTGATGGGGGTGAGCTATGGCTCGTCCCTCCTCTGCCTCTCTCTCTCTGTTTAATCCAGTCTTGTACATGCACTGTATTTAAGAAGTGGATGTAGTCTCTGTGACATCACTCAGTGGTTCTTGGACTCTGATCTTGAAGCCTTGAACTCTGCATTTTGTCCGTCGCAGTTTTGTAATTTTGTGACACAGGAGGGTGGAGCTAAGTACGACAGAACGCTGAGTAAGACATTTTTAAGCCACCAAAAACACCCTGTGAAAGGGTTAAACTCCCAGACCAGAAAACCGGACGTAGCGACCTGTCAATCAGTGTGTAGCCCCGCCCTAAAGCATCCCCTGCTTTATGGTCTGTTTGACTCTAAATGGAGCATCATTTACTAAATGAACATCATGCTGTATTGAAGAAGACTTGAAACTAGAGATTGAGACCATAAACTCATGTTTACAATGTTTACTGAGGGAATAAATCAAGAGAGAAGTAGAGTCATTTTCTCATAGACTTCTATACAACCAGAGGAGTCGCCCCCTGATGGACAGTAGAGAGAATGCAGGTTAAAGACACTTCAGCATTGGCTTAACTTTTAAAATCCGTTGTTGTTGCCTGGTCCTGAAACCCCTGAGAGGAGAGCATACAGTATAGCATACCGTATCATCTGTAGGTGCAGCATAAATATGTCGGATTTCGATAAATACTTCGTTAAGATTCTGCAAGAAAACCCCAAATCTCCCGTAGGTCAGATTGTTTAGGAGTTAAAGAGGGAAACTCCAGGGAATTTACACATCTACGTCTGTTGTGGAGAGTACTGCAGCATGTGTGAAAAAAACATTCCTGGCTCCAGAGGGAAGTCTGAAAGTCTGCCTCGAGTGATGTCACTTGAGTCGACATCGGTTGAGGCTGAAGATTATGTTTCACAATGAAAAGAAAGCTGCAGTACCACCAGACTTTAAAGCTATTGTAGATCCAGGAAACTTACAGCAACATCTGCATGAAAAGGTGTTTTTTTTTTCATATTTGTGCACAAAGACGCATTAGATTGGCTGCTGCAGGACTGATAACACTACTAGATGAGTGTTTTTAGCATTTGGGAAAAAGTCAATAGCCTGACCGTGATTTGAAGTCTGAATAAAATGTTCTGAGTCATGAAGGCGTATAAAAAATCAGCTTGGATCAATACATCACTCCACTTGCTCCTTTAACTGCATGCGAAATGAAGTCTAAAAATGCACAACCAAGAATCTCATTTCCTCCATCATTTATCAAAAGTCTTTTCATCCCTGCTGACGTACTGAAGGTTACGTGAGAGGAGGGATAAAGCAGAAGACTCAGAAGGGGAATGTGAGATTACAGACCAACAAGTTTGTTGAACTCGCCGCCTACACAAGACATCAGGAATATTGGAAGTGCAGCATATGTTTGCTTTATGATGAAGTTACTTTTGTCTACATGGAAATAAGTGACTAGTCTGTGGTCACAAGAGCATTAAGGAGGCGTAGACAGGAGGCAGACACCGATGAGACTACAACTACAGGCCAGAGTTACAAAGACCAGACCTATCACACGCATTCTGGCTTGACGTTTATGGGGAACTTGTAATTAAATGTTATTGTTGTCTATATTTTGTTTTAGTTTGTTTCCGTCACATGCCATCAGGAGGACTTGCTGAGTTTCTTTCAGTTTCTGGAAATCCCTTTAAAAAACACCATAGACAGGCTCACTAATTTGACATTTTGGTGATTTAAATTTAGTTTCATATTTATTCTGATTATTATTTACAAGATCTTCCTCGTTGCAAGTGTTTTGGTGCATTTTATAAAAAAACAAAACAATAAGTTTAATGAAATCTAGTAGTTTAGAGGTAAAGTATGGTTTATATTTTGCACTACCTTGTCATTTGCAAGAGCCTTCATGACTTCAAGTCATGATTGTTAAAATAAACGTCATACTGTAGTGTTTATTCATGATGTCAGCTATGGTCTCACCAGTGGTGCAAAGTAAAGTACATTATTCCAAGTACTGAGGAGTATTTCAATTTCAATGCTAATGTATACTTATACTGCACTAGGTTTCAGAGGAAACAGTACTTTTACTTTACTGTGTTTATTTCACAGAGATAACTACTAGTTACCTTTCAGATTAAGATTTGACATATAAACCAAATAACCAATTTAAGTTTAAATACTATAGTTTTGGGTAGTTAAATCTTTAATACCATATCAAATTATATAAAGTATTGCTTATATGTTAAAGCATCAATGCATAAAATGCATAAAATGTAATGAATCAATGATATAATGATATAAAAGTGATGATATAACAGTTTAACTTTTGATTCTTTCAGTATATTTTACTGACAAATCTTCTGTACTTTTACTAATTACATTTTTAATGCAGGACTTTAACTTGTAATGGAGTATTTTGAAGTATATGATGTGAATACTTTACTTCTTCCATCACCTCGTCCCTCCAGTGAACAACATCATTACCTCCCAGCACCCTGGGCGATAATCCCAGTTGGCTTCATTCATGCATTTTATGTATTTCTGCATTTTCAATTATTTAATATAGCTATAAAATGTCTTCATCAGTGGTAAACTGGTGTATTTATGTTCCTCTTGCATAGGATGCCTCTATGCTTCCTATTATTGACACTTATACTACTTGTACTTTGTACACAGCGTATTCTTTGTATTTACTATAACATAAATAACACTTCAGGCATTAATGGAACGTTTCTTTGTACTCATTTGACATCTTAAGCGTCCCTCGCAGTCATAAAGCATCTACCTCTCCACAGTCACAAGACCTCGACCCCACTGAACATCTGTGGGATCATTCAAAAAGGGAAAAGACTAAACGTATTGTAACGTCACAAGACAAGACACTCAACCTGTTAAATCCCCAATACACGCTCACACGAGTACTTGTTCTGTTCTGCACACAAACAAAAGCACTTCTTCTCACAAACCTGTGAAAGGTTGTATCTGCTGACATGGTGCGCTTCATGCACAGAGACCACATTCAATTCTAATAGAATGTCAGAGTAAAAAAAAAAGAAACCTTAAAATAATTCCCTTCTCTTTGAGGATAATCTCCTGCGTTTATGTTAGAAGGGATTTAGCCACGTGCAGCTCCACTCTTAACCCCGGGTGATCCAATGTGTCCCTTCTCTTCGGTTAACTCACTGAGTAAATAGAAAAGCTATGAATACATTTTCACCTTATCTCGGCCACAATGAGTACTGTATATGCAGCAGGTCAGGCTTTGTATGCAAATGACTGAGCTGGTAGTGAAGGATGCTATCTGTTTTGTTCTTTGATAAGACTCTGTAGCTTCCAAATTACAAAAAGAGAAGGCGCTGGAGACATTGTTAATGTCCTTCATGGTCTGTTATTTCACCACTTACTGAATTGGTGCAGGAGTAAGTGACAGATGGACTGCTGTGTTGTGATACGTGTAATTATGCAAATGTTCAAGTTTTAACTCATTGTAGGAGTAAACCGCAGAACCATGAAGACAAACAAGCATTATCGCTACGGAATCTTTTCTTATATAAAACATTACCTACTAAAAAGGTACAGTTTTCTGCAACATCCACTGCTGTAATGTTTGATTTAATGAATAAAAAAACCACAAATGCCCTCCAGTCCACACTCTCGGTACTCTCATTTAATCTATGCAGCTGTCCGTAGCGGCTCTGTGCGAGCTCCTAGCTGCTTCTCATGGATGTAAACGCCACCTGAAGCGTTCATTTACGCGTTTTTTTAATGCAACAGGTTCTTATCTAATTTTTTTGCAACCTAGAAAGAGCAGAGCGTGCCGCCTCTGGACTCTGCTCTGGTTTTGTAATCCCACGGACTCTCCCTCCATTTCTTTGCCCAGAAGCTTGGAAAGCAAGAAGCGGTAACTTTCTTGGCTATTGAGGAGCCGTGGTGATTATTCAGTTCAAAAACTGGAACCTAAACTGTACATTTACCGCCACGAGACAACTTAAACTTTCACCAACACCAACACTACACACCGAGCTGTTGAGCCGTGATCATATGAATCAGTCACGGAGGAAAACATAACCCAGAGCTGCTACTGGACCTGCAAATCTGGACAGAAGAACATCCTAATCTGTAGCGAAAACATTACAAACTGAAGCACATGGTGATCACTTGTGGCCCCTCGAGACCTGTGAAACGGAGTGAGGAGACAGCGGACAATGGAGGCTATAAAACAGTCATTAATATATGTTTTTTTCAATAAACAACCACGAGAGGTTGTTAAGCATACAGTCATAAAAAGCACTAAAAACATTACGCTGATGGGTCTAGCAGGATGAGATATTAGCTGTGGACAGACAGACACACATGCAAGCACGAACGCACGCACACACAAGCAAACACATTACATTACATTACAGTCATTTAGCAGACGCTTTTATCCAAAGCGACTTACAGTCAGTAGTATGTTACATATCATTCACCCATTCACACACTGATGACAGGCTACCATCAAGGTGCCACCATCAGACTCTAACTAACATTCATCATCCAGTCCACACCGATGGCAAGCCTTCAGGAGCAACTTGGGGTTAAGTGTCTTGCCCAAGGACACATCGACTGCCGAAGCCGGGTATCGAACCACCGACCCTCTGATTGGAGAACTACCTTGCTCTCCACTACGCCACAGCCATGATCCCCTCCGAGCGTACGCCTGGCGGAGATCATTTTGGTTTTTTGGTTTTGGGGCATCTGAACAGTGTCTGCGGTGGGGTGTCCGAGGAATCGATGTAAATAAAGAACAATGTTTTGCTTGATTTTTTTTTTCTAAATTGCCTGAAGTCAAAAAACACAAGTTTTAATGATGTTTGTTTTTTTTCTAAATTGCCTGAAGTCAAAAAACACAAGTTTTAACGATGTTTTTTTTTCTCTCTCTCTCTTTTCCCCCTTTTGTCTGTTTGTTGATGTTTGGTCAAGATGGGAAATGCCTCCGAAACATTTCTGCTCGTATCCAGAATATCAAAAGAAAATGACTTCCTCATGGGAACTATCTACATCATTTTTGGTAAGTGATTTGCTTCTCTTTCTTTCTTTCTTTTTTTTTTTGCTCTTTGATTTATAGCCTTTATCCGTGTGAATGTGTGTTTTAAAATCCAACAGTACGCACTTCATCCTGCCACTCTGTCTCCTAGGTGTGCTGTCGATACTGGGGAACGGGATCCTGCTGTTCGTGGCCTACAGGAAGAAGTCCTCCCTGAAGCCCGCAGAGTTCTTCGTGGTCAACCTGGCCATCAGTGACCTGGGCATGACCATAACCCTGTTCCCTCTGGCCATCCCATCAGCCTTCACTCACATGTGAGCAGCCGTTCGGAAATTCCATTACTCTCTCTCTCTCTCTCTCCTTTCAGCCATCATGTCAACATGTCACCTTTACAGTCGATAGCATCCTGAGGGAGGAGGAGAGAAGGCAGAGAGACTAACCGAGAGAGAAAGAAGGGATGTGGTTAAAGAAGCAGGGTTGTAACATCATGGAGGATAACAACGCCATGTCAACATTGTTTCTGGAGATTTAAAGGATTATTTAATAACCTGAGCAGGAGTTTACAAAACCACATACATTACACATCCATATGGCAGGGTTTTTCTAAGGCTGGTAACTTTAAAACTCTAAAATCTGACTGTTGCAAATAATTGTTTTATAAAGTTGCTTCCACCTCCCCCGTTACAGTAATAATGTTACATTTAATGTTCTCCTAACTAGGCACTACTGACTGAACATCAATGAAAGCAGCCAGCAGAGGACATTGCTCTTTGTAGTTAAGATTCAAATACAACATTCTCTATTCAGCTCTCCGTCAAGGGAAATAAATATGATTTAATGTAGGGCTAGTGCATTAACAAGACAGCAAATTCTTTTTTTTCTTATTTCTTTTTCTCTGTTTTTTGGAATCATTCTTTTTAGGTTTGTCCGTCAGTCCATCCTGTTCATCCTAGTGAACACTATATCTATTTTAGATTGGATTTTGGAGCTCAAAGATCAAAAGTCAAGGTCACTGTGTCCTCACGTCCGTCCCACTATTGTTATATCTTGGCAACGTCTTGAGCAAATGTCTTCAAATTTTGGCACAAATGTCCACCTGGACTCAAGGTATTAAGTTGCTAATTATGAGTTATATGCTAACTCTTTATAATGAGGAAAAGGACAATTTCACACAAATGTCTAAAAGGATAAAATGATGACATTTTGGACAGTAATGGATGTAAACTGGAACTTGACTGGTTGGCGGAGGCAAACAACCACTAAATGGTAATTCCAGTTTTAAGATAAGATAAGATAATCCTTTATTAGTCCCACAGCAGGGACATTTGCAGGATTACAGCAGCAGAGAGGATAGTGCAAACAAGAGACGTAGTAAAAAAAAACAAGTATTATAAATAAGTAAATAAGTAATAACACAGTAAAGAATATTAAATAAGTAAAAAAAGTAACAAATCCACAATAACTATATAATACTACCATTATGATTAAGAAACAATTGCCAATTTCATTATTAGCTATTTTCTAGTTTGATATAAATGATAAGAAAAGGCACTCACTTCTTTACCTCTAATGTATTCCCTTTTCACACCCAACCTACATCTTTGATTACACAGTTAAACGAATCCAAAGGAAGAAAATAAAAAAATAAAAAAAGGTATTCAGGTGGATAGTTCAAACACTCTTTTGAAGTGTCCTTCACTGCTCTCTCAGATCCCCCGGAGCCTGTGCGACTGATTGCTGTCATATGTGCCATGATTGGGTCAAAATGTTTCACTGCTCACTGAAGTGGTATAAGACCCGTGAGGAAGGTCGTAAAACCCATCGCCTGTTTCATCTATCGGGTGAAATTCACCAGAGGGATTCTAACAGATGTTCTCTTGTGTTATTCTCTCTCTCCGTCCAGGTGGCTGTTTAATCAGACGACCTGTACCGTCTACGCCTTCTGTGGCGTTTTGTTCGGCCTTTGCAGTCTGACCAACCTCACGGTGCTCTCCTGCGTCTGCTGGCTCAAGGTCTGCTGCCCGAACTACGGTAAGACAACCCTTCTTTATGAATGCATTATCTTATATTGATCACAGCAAATCAATGTTCTATTTTAAAGCAAAGGGATGCACTCAAGGTGATTAATTAATTGATTAACAAGACAGTTTTTAACCCTAATGGTCATATTTAAAGTGATTTGAACTCCCCCTGAAGGTAAAAACCTTGAATCCGACAAGGGAAACGTTAATGTAGCCGGACCAGCAACTCAAGGGCTTGTTACAAAGTCAAAGTGGCCACGTTGCAATAATGTTAATGTTCAAGGCCATGCTTTAACCTCTTTATACAGCAGGATATGTAAAGCAGTTTTCTGCAGTGCAATGTTGTTTTTGAAAGGCTAAACAGTAATAAATATGGATAAAAGCAGAATATTTCTTTGGATAAAAACTTTTTGTGAATTTTGTAATTGATCAGATCAATCTTTTCTGTAAAAGTTGGACATTGCTGTAAAGTTATTGTAAATGTTTGGATCACACAAGACGTAAACAATCCTATTCAGCCACCTCTGGTATCTAATTCCACTAATCCTATAATACTAATAATATTAGCAGTGTAGCTTAATCGTTTTCTGCATCTGTGCAGAAATACAAGGTATAAACAGCAGATTGCATGTCAACAAATGTCAATGATTGAAGATTGGAAGCTTTGAAGCTTTGAGCTTCCAATCTTCCAATCTTTGGTACAGCCTTAGAATTTCCTTTTATTAATGAGTTTCTTTATCTGTTACTGATTATGAGGCTGCACTACACAGACTGAAACGCCTCTGTTTAGGGGGAGAGGGCCATTAAACTTTAAAGGGAAGTAAATGGCTTTGATAAAATTCCCTTAGAGGGGACAGTTACAATAATACAATAATATAATCTTATTTTGGTTTCGATTGAAAAAAGAAAAGCAGAGTTATTGTAGAAGAATATTAGTAAGAAATATTTGCTAATTAGCAGATACAAAGTCACCTGGCAACCAGCGCTGTGAAAATGTCAAAGCAACACACAAGACAACAAACACAACTCCAAAGAGGACAAACCAAAAGCGCCGTAAATTCGAAAGTTATTAAAATAAACTGCACAATTATCCAAAGGAGCATCGCCAAACAGATAAACAGCACCAGCAAAAAAGATTACAAGTTGAAACTGATCAACAAGGAAATCCTCTGTACAATATATAGAAAGTTACATTTTTCATGGAAGTGTTATCTCCTAAAGATATCTATTTATGTTATTTACAAACATGCATACCCACCCTGTAGATATCTATTCAAATATATCAAACTAAAAATGTAAAATACAGCTTTAAATGGGAGTTCTGATTTACAATATATTGATTGAGCAGGCAGAGGATGAGGGTTATGGCCACGTTGTAACTGTAATGGAAGTCTGACACACTGCAGCTTTCACTTGGCTGCAAACTCTTCAAGCAGCACATTGTTAATGAGCACAATTAATCTTTTTTTCCACTGTGGTCATTGAGGATTTATTCATATGATTGGCTGAGTCTGACTCTCTTTGAGCAGCTGATTTAGGGTCAGTTTTGTTAATACACTATCAGAAAAAAATGATTAAACTGTCATGCAGAAATTCCCATTAGCTATATCCATTTTTAGCATGAGGCTAATTAAATTTCTCTCTTTTTTTTAAGACTCATCAGTCACTCCTTATTTAATCATTAA
Source organism: Anoplopoma fimbria (assembly GCF_027596085.1). NCBI lineage: Eukaryota > Metazoa > Chordata > Actinopteri > Perciformes > Anoplopomatidae > Anoplopoma > Anoplopoma fimbria. The sequence continues at coordinate 24,985,189 of NC_072460.1, forward strand.
ACCAAATTTACATTTTGTTTTTCTTTCTGTGAAAATGTGATTTGTTACAGCAGCATTTAAACATAATTCATAAGTTATAAGAAATTTAGAAACATATCCTGTTTTATATGCTCCACACACTCAAACTGAACCATAAACGCTGCAGGGGTTCACAGAACGGAGCCAATCTGACACATACTGTATCAGTGTGATTTATAAGGCCTGACACGCGACATAAAATATGCCTGAACAAAGCGTTATTACTGTAATCGTTAAAATAAACAGAGAACAGAAGATGGCATATTAGGTCAAGGATGAAATAAGCACAACTTGTAACAGTATGGAAGCCTTTGGTGGATTAAATTAAGATAAATATTTAATCTCACAAGAGCATTTTTATTTCCAATTTACATATGGATTAAAGGGGTCAAAAATTGTATTAGAAATCAGCTTTATTAGCCAGGTATGAGTACAAAAAACAGGAATTTAAATTGGAAATACAGATTAAAAACACAGACAACGAAGCTGAAAAAGTAATAAATGTAATAACGAAGGCATTCTTTGACAATATTTAAATGAAAATGGAATTTGACGTCATTTTCCAAGACTAGCCCTGTTTTATCGTTGACAATATTTCATTTTTATTTAAAATGGGAAAATGGAGAAGCATTGCATCCAATTGCAATCACATTTTAATGCAGTCACACTGTTTGCTTGACTAAATTTAAAAAAGTGCATTAGCATCTTCACGTTCTGGTTTTCTTCATCTAGCTGAAGTAACCTTTTTTATCCGCCTTGGGCTGAATTGCATTAATGTAAATATATACCCAATTAACGCATATGTATTCAATTTAAATGTAGTCCCCCAAATGTTTCCATAGCAACAGCAGCATGTAGAAGGAGGCCTAAGAACTTACAGCATGGATGAGATTTCAAACGCAGCTGGAGATTCAGAACCTCAAAGTCTGAGGTCATGGTTCTCAGCCTGGAAAACGGCTGATTGCGGCCAAAATGATCTTGAACCAATTTAGGCTTAATTTGTCTTCATCCAACTTCACACGGGTTTGAAAAATGTAGTGCACCAGCCTCTGAAAAGTATTAGAAGTCTATTCCAGACTCCAGCAGATAATAGGAACTGTATAATGAAGTCAACGCTGCGTTTTTACAAAGCTCCAGAGGAACACAGTCTGTAATGCAAAGAGTAAAACCCCAAAGACTATAAGCCTTACAAATAAAAGTGTTTCAAATGCAAATGAGCATAAATAATTACGACTTCATGAGACTTTCCTGCAAGAAACCTTGTATAAATGTACACAACATACAGACACACTGTTAACAAATGCTGCCCTCTTGTTTCTGAACTAGTTTATACAGGCTAGTAAAAAAACGAGGATAAAATAAACACTGGTGTTTTGTTATTTAAGATTAAGATCTCTTTTACAAGAGAGACTAAAGAACAAATGCATTCGCTAGAACACGATCAGAAGAACAACACAACTACACAAAACAAGGAACTAAAAACAGTAACAATAAAGAAAAACATCAGATAATAAAGTTTTGCAATCCTCTGGTGGAATACAAGAGGACCGTTTGAAGATCATTCCATTTGAAAGGTGCAGTGTGGCTGAAACAAAGTTCTGCCAACATTAGTGTGTGCATGAGAGATATCTAATGTTTATTAATTAACGTTGTCAGAGAGCCAGTCCAGGTTTAGATCCCCCTTTATTAATAAATCAGATGATGCATATAGTGGCCAGAGCTTTGCAATGTCCTTAAAAGCATCACAATGTGCTTTATCGCCACAAAGTCAGAAGTCCAACACAATAATTCATATTTGTTATACTCAGGCTTTAGGTGACCTTAAAATGTTATATAGTCATCTTTTTTCTTCATAAAAACACACGATTCAAATGATAAGGAAATAAAAGACTGTATTCTTATTGATAAAAAACAATCTTGTTAGTGGTTTTAATGATTTATTATAAGCTTCTTAGAGTTAGTGTAAACAGCTCATAATTCATCTCTAATATCTATTTATGTTGTTGTGAAAACATATTTTTTAAACAACTGGATTTATTCAAATTTCTCACCAAAACTACATTTTACAAGATTACATGAGAACATATCATGATAATGTTATATTTAACCTTCGTCCAATACTCATTTTCACTGAACAGAGCCTGAAGGCATCATAATGTAACTGACCTGAACCTCCTCCTAACGTTACTAGCTCTCCTCCTGTTGATTTAAACATGAATTTGTTGTTTACAATGTGTTTTATCAGAGATCAGAGAATAGAAAAGCATGAATGCTGATGTCTTGATCACATATTTTACTGAATATTGGAGGATAATAATCGTCAGTAAGACTTTATTCCACACTGTGATGGTTAACGTTAAACTGTATAATTAATCCGCGGTTCACATGCTCGCCGAACCACGAGGGGGGGGGGATCCGTTCGGACCATGGATCGACAACGGTCCGTTACACCACTACAGCTGTCTGTCTATTGTGATTTCATTGTTAGGTGTAAGACATTTGTTTCACTCCCAAACAACTGGGGAAGTTTCCTGCATCAAAACATTGAAACAGTCCATTTGTGTGAGCCTTGTAGTGGAGTTTAACGTCCTGAGTCAAGTGTAACATGTTCATCAGAGGCAGCAAAGGGCGGACCAGTGGGTCCAAGAAACACAGAACGATAAATTGAATTCTTGAAGGAGACACATTTATTTCCACTTCCATGCATAGCTAAAAAGAAGCTGAATCATGCACATACATTCAAAACAAGCACAAATACTACAAGCACGAACTCACTGCCTGCAGGTGGCACGCATGTTAAAACTGCAGAAGCTTGGGTATAAAGGTCTGTAGAAGGGAAAATCAGAATGTCTACAACTAAAGGCAGAATTGACAAAGTGGAGGTTACACAGTTTCCTCATGTCAAGAATCTGCCAAACGTGAATGAATGGGTCTATGAGGATGATAACCAGTTCTATGTAGTGCTTTGCATAAACATGAGAGAAGAAACAACTGGTGTAGGACCTGTGTTTATGGAGTGACACCAGGATTTAGTTACTGGGAGGATGGAGAGTAAAAAAACACGATAACGTCTATGAGCTGCTGACACAAGGTTTAGTTTCCGCGTGTGGAGTTTTTATCACATTAAATTCAACATGTGCAACGGTATGAGTTTTTCGAATGACAATAAACTGGTTTAATTGGATTGAATATACGTACGAATGTTGTGACTCTCTGAAATCAGAATTAGAAATATTTTGGAAATATTAAATAGCTTCTCTGCTGCTGTAGAAAAGGGGAAACATGTCAAAAGAAACTGACTATATATGTAAAAAGAGAGATCCTACTGGGATTATTATTTAGAGCATGTAGTCTACACACACAGAACCGATGAGACGGCAAACTATTTCTACAAAAATTTCCATTCCAACTTAATAAACTGCTCTGCCTTTTTAAACAATTCTCCCCTCGGATTTTCCCATGTGGTCCGAGTCTGAATATTATAAATACAAAATGAGAAGAGAAAAACAAGATCTGCAGAGGCTTGAAATCTTGCTTTTTTTAGTGCATTGGTCAGGGACAGGTGTGTCTGTGCAGGTAAAAATGCTTGTTTTCCAAACTTTTTTTACAAGAAACACACTTTTTTTAAAAATGACAAACCATTGCATCTCAATTTACAATAGACCTTATCAATAAATCATGAGAAAAGCAAAATTTGGGAGTAAAAGAATGTTTCTGACCATTTTCTATGCGTATTATCTTAAATAGGTAAAGCAGCCATTTCAAAATGATATACTTTTGGTAAATCATAACTTCATTAGATGCATGTGTTATTTAAAACATATACACATGTTAAATACTTTAGAAATGAGACCAAATATATACATTTATGGAAGATTTATTTTGCAACCCAAATAAAATCTGCTCTATTCTGATATGAAACACGTTCATGTTTAAAAAAACATTCCTACAAACCTCATCGAAAAACTACCCGAATACAACTTTATAGACGATGCAATGGGTGGCCTCGTGGTCAACACTCGTGGTAATTGAATCCTTGTGTTATATTCCTGCCTAAATATCCCTGAGCGAAGTACTGAAGAATGTGCTCCAAGGTATAAATGATGACATAAACACTTAGAGCAGAGGGAGCAGTGGGGAGACGGGTGAGGCCGATGGAGAGTGCCTCTTCCTTCCTGTGTTTTATTAGTGATTGGCCACGTCGGGAGTACCTCACACGGGTACTGCTGATCTAAATGAGCCCCCCGGTGACGGATAAAATTAGCCCCCACTTGATGATCTAACAGCAGCGCAGGGATCCAGTGCTTCCTGATGGGTTTGATTTACAGCCACCGGTGACTTTTGAAAGAACTTGTGAGCACATCGATCAAAATCAATCAAAGAAAAAGGCTGAGGGTGTGACTCAGACACGTCCTCATTCAAAAAATAAGAAGGGAGGCAGGGTATGAACAGCAGAGAATAAAGAGGGAATTTATTATACAGGGACTGACTTGATTCAGTTAAATGGCAACAGAATTATTATGGGCTATCTGTCCTCATGTTAAGTGGTGTTGGCTGTAAAAATGTATTTGGCCAGGAAACAACGAGCTAAAATAGATCCCAATCACAGAAAAAGCATCTCTTACAATTAGAGAAGGGTATTGTAAGGATTTTAAAGGTACTACACCAAATACTGCTTATCAATCTGGTACCTTGATGGTACTCTCTACAGTTATTTTAGATTTTTTAAAGAAAAAAAAACTACTTTCATTTCTTATTTGTACTATATGTAAAACCAAATAATTAGCAAGCTTTCTACTTTAGCTCTCTACAGTAATTTATGTTATTTAAAAGAAAAAAAACTACTATAATTTCTAATTCTTACTATATGTAAAACCAAATGAATTAGCACGCTATCTAGCTAAGTATTAAACAGCTGGCTAATTAGCTAGCTCGCTAATTGCACCATGCTTTAATGTTACACTGGTTACAGAAAATAGGCTTGAATCTCATTTAAAAACAAAACAAAAACATGGTAACAGCTTGCAGAAATTAGCAGAAGGTTTTCGACAAGTTATAAGCTTTGTACTTTGCTTTTGGCTACTATCTGTTTGTTAACGGAAATACCATAAACACTCCTCTCAAGTATAACTGAAATGATAAAGTCATAACTTTCCTGAAAGCATGCAGTCGTTGACTCAGGCAGTGCAGTAGTGTTGGCAGTAGAGAGACGGGAGAAGTCACCGTTTGCAGGCAGAGGGTTGTAATTTTACTGAATTCCTTTTTAATGTGCAGCTGAATTTACTGCATGGTTACCATTCAATTAAATGTGTTTACGTTGAACCAAAACATGCCCCCCTCACTATTAATAGGTACATATTTCCTGAGATTAACTTCACTTGGACATTTACGTGCAAATTTAACGACCCTTTGCAGCCCTAAATATGTCGAAACGGATATTGCAGAAACAATGCCAATAAAAGTAGTCTTAAAAAAATGGGTTTGATTTAATAAATATCTTAAGGAGTAAATCAAGTATCACCCCTGTTATGACTGATCAACTTTCATTAGTGTCTTTGTAAACGTAATTTAAAAAGAAGTGTTTCCATTACCATTTAATCACATTTGGCGTTAGTTTTATAAACATGGCCTTATATAATACCTTATACCTAAAAAATGGTTGCATTCAGTGAATTATAGATATTAAAAAGGCAGAGCTAGTATGGGATCGGTAGTCTGCATCATCACATACATCACACGTACCAAAATCTGTATTAGGAGACAAAATATTCGGAACATCCCTATTTAAGATGTAAGAGCACATGTTTGGAGGCTTTTGTTAGTAATTGAGTTCAGCTATCCGTGACCAAAAAGAGCAGCTCAGGTTGAATCCTCCATGTGCCACACTCCGATAGCTGGAGAGTCTGATAAGCGAGGGGGATGCTTCACAACTGATAAAAGCCTTCTGTAATGGGTAACCAGGCTCTGTCCCTGAAGAGGTGCCAAAGGACAGCCAGGATGAGAAAAACAAGGCGGATTATGAGCATTAATGTTGTAACTGTAACTGGAGATAAAAATATGCACCTGGAAAAACAGCACAATAGGGCCTGTTTAAGATCTGATACAAATAAAATACAAACACTATCACAGAAGAAACTGTACAAAAAAAGGACAATGAACTATAGATTTTATGAGCCACATCCTTACTTATGTGAGCAGTGGTCAGATTAAGATATAAAGGTAACTATAAACAGAGGTGTGTGAGGCCAAAACGTGTATTGAGTGAGGGTACTTCATTTGCAAAAAACATAAACATACTCAAGCAGAAGTAAAAGTTGTCATCAAAATAACTACTCGAGTAAGAGGACAAAAGTATTTACTGAAAAAATGACTTGAGTGGAGAGTTATTAATCCATCAAGAGTAAAAATAATCCAATTTAAAACCCAGCCCAGTGTTGCTAAATCTTTTCCAATGAAAGTAGCTAGCAGCACTAGCTCTAAATCATCATAAAATCATCATTATGAACATTAAGAACCAACGTGGTTGTCGTTAGTTCATCTTCTGCTTGTAGAAGATGAGTAATGAGTTCACGTGCAGGCGGGCAGTTATGTAAGTAGCAATCAAATCATTAAATAATAAATGGACTTGTACTTGTATGGCGCCTTTCTAGTCTTCCGACCACTTAAAGTACTTTAACACTACGCGTCATCAATTATCCATTTACACCCATTCATACACTGATGAAAGGGGCTACCATGCAGGATGCTACCTGACCATCAGGACTATCAAACCCATTCATACGGGTTTAAGTTTCTTGCCCAAGGACACATCGACATGGACTAGCAGAGCCGGGGATCGAACCTCCGATCCTCCAATTGAATGACAAACCGCTCTTCCATTGAGCACAGTCGCCCCATTACATTTATGGCCGTATTATATGATTTGACAGACTTATTACAGCCCTGCAAACAGCCACAGATACTACATTTATTTCTTTTTTTCCTCAGAGCATTGATTGCGTCAGAATATAATGAGAATTTCAAAAATATGAAAAAACTGTTTCATTAACAACCCTACTTTTAAGAATGAAAGAAGAGGAAGGGCTCAGGCACACCGCTGTCTTTTTCCCTCCCAAGTTTTTAATTAATGTGAATATGACTGGAATAATTTCAACCACAAATGGACTGCCTCAGGCAAAGATAAAGAAGAAGCAAATTTGAAAAAAGAAACGTTTAAATATTATAATTATTAAGTAAGTTATTGAGTTAATGTAATAAATAGTGGAGGGAGCTGAAGATACTAGAATGATGTCTGGTTCCATGATTTCTAAAAAGGTTTCAGATGCATGATTACGTATAGCAACACTTATAACCCACACATACAGTATTTTCCTTTCATTTTCATTCAGGCCCTATTATGCTATTTTCCAGGTGCATATTTTTTTCTCCAGTTACAGTTACAACATGTTTACATGCGTTAATGCTCATAATCCTCCTTGTTTTTATCATCCTGGCTGTCCTGCAGCACCTCTTCTCACCCTCTCTCTGAAACGCTCCGTTGTAGCGTTAGCTCCTCCCTCCAGAAAGCAAAGTCTGCTCTGATTGGTCAGCTAGCCTGCTGTGTTGTGATTGGTCGACGTTTCATATTTCAAAAAACTTCAGCTCCGTCTCTCTCTTTTGTTGTTTGAGGGCCAAACTAGCCAGAAGGAGTTTTACGTCACTTCCGTAACATTATGACCTCATAAGGTTACATTGTGACCTCATAAAGTTACAGAAGTGAAGGAGAGAAATCAATGGAGCCGTTTCAGGAGCTTCTGAGGGGGAGGGTAACTCCTTTTAGGCATGGACTTCAGGTTTTACACTCTACGGACCTTTTACATGTACAAACATATATATAACACACTAAAGAAGAGGGGAAAAGTGGAAAAGCATAATAGGGCCACTTTAACATAACTATCAATCCAGGGGAAATGTGCTATCAAGTTGTTCATCACTTATTGTACAGTATCCTCCTCCTCCTCCTCCCTTCTGTCCTCCTCCTCCCTCGTTGCCTGTTACCAGCATCAGGTAACCAGACTTAATATGCTTCAGGAAGCATATTGTATCTATGCCGTTGTTTCTGTGTCCTTCCTCTACGTCCTCATCCGTCAGTAATCACTCCCCCAAACTCTCCCCCCTCCTCTGTCTCTACCCGGCTATGTTCCTCCTCAGGTAACAAGTTCTCCTTCTGCCACGCCTGCATGCTGGTCGCTGGGGTCTGGTGCTACGCTGGAGTTTTTGCCGTTGGGCCCCTGACGGGATGGGGAGAATACGGTGCCGAACCGTACGGGACGGCGTGCTGCATCAACTGGGAGGCCCCGAGCCAGGACTCTGCAGCCATGAGCTACATCGTCTGCCTCTTCTTCTTCTGCTACATCGTGCCCTGCACCGTCATCTTCCTGTCCTACACCTTCATCCTGCTGACCGTCCGGGGCTCCCGCCAGGCTGTGCAGCAGCACATGTCCCCGCAGAACAAGATCACCAATGCACACACGCTTATCATTAAGGTAAATGCTAAGGTTCACTTTCCAACGTGCTATATCAACACCAACACATCCTCATACTGTATGACATCTCAGGAAAATTCATGGTTTCCCTACAAAAGTCCAGCAACACATGTCAATTTCCACTCGTTACTACAGCCAGTCTTTTTTAAATAAACTTCCACCTTCAAAGAAAACAACTAAGTTAGGTTTAAGGAAAAGATGGTGAAATACTTTGTTGGGTTTAGAAAAAGATCGTGAAATACTTAGTTAGGTTTAGGAAAAGATCAGGAAATACTTAGTTAGGTTTAGGAAAAGATCGGGAAATACTTAGTTAGGTTGAGGCAACACAACTACTTGTTAAGATTTAGGAAAACATCATGAAATCTTTGTTAGGTTTAGGAAAAGTATCGTCCATTGGAGTGAGAACAGGTTGACTGTAAACACCTAAAATATATTGTATTTCCGTGACAATACCGTATGCTGTCTCTTTTCAGCTCTCCGTCGCTGTTTGCATCGGTTTCCTGACAGCATGGAGTCCATATGCGATTGTCTCCATGTGGGCAGCGTTTGGTAACCCAACAGCTGTACCGCCCATGGCTTTTGCTCTGGCAGCTATCTTTGCCAAGTCATCCACCCTTTACAACCCGATTGTCTATCTGGTCTTCAAGCCCAACTTCCGCAAGTCCCTTTGTCGGGATGTTGCCCTGTGCAGGACGACAATCTGTGGATGTCTGTGTCCGCACAGCTCAGCACAGAAGGGAACTTGCAGGCAACCCCATCACAAAGAAGAGTGCAACTCCACAAGGCTGTCAAACGGGCTACCGGAGAACCACAATGCCTGCAGACACTGTCCCTGCCCTGAAAGGGTAACTGGTACCAGAGAGAACTTTACAGAAACCAGCCCCCAGCAGACCGCCAGGATACTTAAAGGATCTTTAAACAGTGAGGTGGCTGTCAGTCGGCTCTCCAGTGAGTTGCAGAGTGACTTCCTGTAGAGAAACAAACCCAACCAGATGGTGAGAAGGTGAAAATAAAGGACCAGTGATGGAGAAAAATAAGCTGATTGCAAAAAAGTTGTGAGAAACAAAAAGAAAAAAGATTGATTAACCCTCTGAACCCCATGCAGTTTTGGGGTGTTTGTTGCTCCTTGTTTTTCTGTGCAATATAAAAGTCCTGCACCTCTATTGAAACAGAACAAACCATGGCTAGAAGTAGAGATAACTTAAACATCTCCTTTGTGGTGTTTAACACAGTTACCATGCCATAAATCTTAAAAAAGAAAGTAAAACTAAAATTGAATTTATTTGATAATAGATAACACAAAAGAATTGAAAACACTGGAATCTATACATCCAACATTTCTCCAAGTACCCACAAGTGTTACCAATGTTGGCTCCACGTGCAATATATATTGAACTATATAATATCTCCTCTCTGCTCTGTGTTTTAGCAGCCTGCAGTTTGAAGTTTCATGAAATTTTGGTCACATGACTGTTGGTCTCAGGCGAATCAATTATGGCTTACTAGCTGCATTAACGGGCTCAGAATTTAATGTTTTTTACATAATCTGATTAAAGCAAAAGATTTATTCAGGGCGAGATTTTAAATGAGACACGTGGATTAAATTAAGATTTGTTTTGGCTGCTCTCTCTGACGGAAGCGTTCCTTGCACATGAAATGTTCAAGGACCGTCGGAAAGATGAAAATCTGATGATGATGACAGTTGTTGCAGCTTCTGGCTGTGATAAACATTGTAGTTTTGTCGTTGGTTTAAGGAAAACATGCTTTTCACTCCAGCTGGCGGGTTTTTTGGGGTTCAGAGGATTAAAGGAAAAAAAAATGTTTCAACTTTTAAGGTCAAAGTTTTTTCATGCCTCAAATATGTGATACTGCCAAAAAAACAAGACCACAGAGTTGGAAGCTAATACAGAAGGAAAATCGAGCCAAACAGCCAACATGTTACAACAGATGTGTCAATCAATATCCAATCAGGTCAAATGATCAGACGCCAATAACTATCTGATCGCTTTCACTAATCAACATTAACCAGACGAGACAGACCATGCTAATTTATTCAAGCTGGATTTAGTGGGAGGATATTTACACTTTCTACGTTCTAAATGATCGTTTATGTATTTATTACGAGTACTGTATTTAATGATGTGTTTGATTTGATTTTTTATTTTTTTGGTTTTTCTGGTGCTATCGGATTGGATAACTGTCTCCTTGTTGTTGAGGCCCACCTTTACATAATATGAACATAGAGATGCTTTCAATTAATCAGGGTGTTGTAATTAATCCGCTTCAAAGACCTGTTGTCAATGTCAATTATGTCCAATCAGCTGCGTTAAGAGAAAAGGGCAGGACTGATTGGAGGCAGGATAACTAAATCTATAACACTCATTAGGCTCTATTCTCCCTCAGTAGACTCCATGTGAAGACCTCTAGACAAACATATTCACGATATCGATGCAATACCAGTTTGAAGATTCATCATACATTGGTCCAAAAAGTACAGTTTCTGAGGACCATCCGCTGAAATAAACTGCAAAATTTAAAATTCTGTAAAACACATTCTGCATTGGAACATTATGCTGGATAATATTCAAATGTGAGCGTTTTGCATGAGTGATGTGTGTTGCTTTTCTGAAATGAAATCCAGACAAAAATACATAACGAATGCACTGATCAGGTTAAAAGTCAACAAAAGGTCATGTTACTTTTTGTCAAACAAAAATATTATGTTTATTTAGAACAAAACCATTGTAGTTGTCTTTGGCCATGCTTTAAAATGAGGTGTCCTATACTGTAGACATGGTGGACAAGAAGAGGAAAGTGTGTTCATAAATTGGAATATTTTATTTCCAGGTGGAAGATAAAAAGTAAAAAATGAGCACCAGAACAGTGAAAATTCTTTTGATTTCAAATTTTGGACATATTTTCATAGTAAGGATAACAATGGGCTGACATTAGTAATTTCTGAGATCTGGAAGTTTGACATTTTACAACAAAAAAGTTGTACTTAACCAGGTGAGTCATTAAGAACAAGTTCTTACAATGGCAGCCTGGCAAAACGAAAAGCATCTTGACTTGCATACTCCACAACGAGGACAAAAAAACCCGACACAGCCAGATTCTCTAAACCACTTTATGGTAAAACTGAAAGTGCACCTTAAATACTGATCCTCAACTGCAGAAGAAAACTGTATGTGTGCACAATATGGATCAAATGTGCTCACAGAGGACAGATTTTATGTGGAGATAAAATTTTCCATCCATTACCTCTTTCAAATAAGTTGAGCTTTGTTTAAAACTGTCATACGGCCAAAATCTGCTCTTTGGCAGTGCTGTCGCGTTCCCAGATGTAATCAATTTACGTAGGACAAAATGTTATGAGTACCAACAGGAATGATGTCCAAAACTATGAAAATAAGACCCAAAACTGTTTGTGCGTGTTTATAATGTGCCTCTGTGAGTATGTGCTTTAATGGGCAGAAGTTTGAGTGTGCAGCTCCTGAGAGAAGCTAACAGCGCATCGGCACATCCTCTTAGTCGTGTGAAACACAAACAGCAACAAACCGAAGACTGAAATGAGACAAATTGAACGTGTTTCAAAAGCACATTAAAACAAAATAGGATGAATTAACTTTATGTCTATGTATGGATGTGGGCCACTTGCCTTTGGTGGTGTTATTGGAAAAGTGAGGCCCTGTTGTTAAATAGACGGATTTGTAACATGAGACACGAGGCTTTGCTTTAAGCACCTGCCAACATTATTCCAATAATAAAATGCCCAGCGAGCATCGTCGAGCTTAACCTCAGTGTTTGTCCAACGAGCAGTTTTGTACTTCTTCCCTCTGGCAGAATAGGTCACCAAAGGGAAGTGCAAAAAAGACCTGCCATGGAAACGATGAATTAGATCTGCTGGAGCGCATGTTGTGGTTGTCTAGCGTGACTTTCATGCCGCATCATGATTCATTTCTTTACAATGAGCGAGAGGGAAAACTGCAGTTCTGTGCCTTTATTTCACAGGATATCTGACTACAAAAGCTCTCACTTCCGCTGTCGCTTAGTCAAGAAATAATTTGCTTTAAGTAATAACACACCATGTCAGCACATGTGATGTTTTTTTGCTGCTGGCTGCATTCCTCAAATTACTGTTCTGACATTGCTACACAGTGTCTGCTTCTTGAAGACATTGATACCAAACCACCATCGCCACCTGAAATAATAGATCACTTGGGCTTCTCACACAGTTAGCCCGGGGGTAAGACCCTTGTTAGTTGAGCTTACAGGGCGGCGCTCTGTTAGCTGTGGCTTTAGGCTGTGTTCACATCAATATTAGCACTGCATGAAAAAATGCACCCCCCCCCCCCTTGTTTATTTCAATGAGGCCACTGTATTGACGCAGAGGGCTCTTGCAGAAAAAAAAACTAAAAAACACAGTGCCATCTGGCAAAGAATTTGTTCTTGGCATGATTTTTGACATAATGAATCTAAGCAACACAGTGCATTGGCCTACAAGTGAACATTCATGATGACCTGAATGGTTCACTTCTTGTGTTTGCCTCATTGAAACAGAGGATAAAATAATTGTATCTTGACTCATTGCTATAAAAATTGTTGTGCAGTGTTTTGCCATCTGGTAAGCCTTCAAACTCATGGATCTATTACTTTAACCAGTCTTTCTCCTTCGTATTTTACAACCAATCGTTGAAGCCAAAACTTCAATATTAAAAGATTGAGCAAAACCCTAGACAATGGTCATATTACGTCAAATGCCAATGTTTTCAAAAAAAATGTACCTCCTGCAATGACACTGTATATAAATCACGAGATGCTGATTTGCCCAAAATGATACTGGCTTAGGTTTATTCATCTCACCATTACTTAAAGCAAATAGCCATCACCTATGCATCCCATTGATTTTAGTGTTTTTTACCGTAGTGAACACCCTGTGACAGTCATTTCACACTCTGAATGTGGGATAATCCCTGAAAATCTGCTGTATTGATTGACTGAATACAACCCACAATTGGCGACAAAAAAAAAATCAGCAGGCAGTCAATGGCTTTATAAAACAGGAAATAAAAGGTGTATTGAGAAAATGTGAGTTACCACAACCACAAGGGGTCCTTGAGCATGCAGTCATAACTGGCCACCAGAAATATTATGCAATTTTGCTGCAGCAGGATGTGAGAACATCTGTGGACAGATACAGAGGTGCACACTCACTCACACACGCATGCAACCAAACGCGTGATCCTTTTGGCGGAGATAATAACGTTGTAATTCCGATTACATAATTCCACATTATGTAATCGGTTATTCCAGCTTAATGTGCAAAACTGTTTCCCCCCCACTGTGTCTCTGCTGTGTTTTCACCAGCGGGCCAACAGGCAATAAAAAAGTGTGAGTCACCACAACCACGAGGGGTCCTTGAGCATACAGCCATAACTGGCCACCAGAAATATTATGTAGTTTGCTGCAGAATGAGAGATTAGCCGTGGACAGACACAGAGGTGCACACTCACTCACTCGTAAACAAAAACACACTGTACACGACTGATTGCACGACCGTCCTCGCAGAGATAATAAAAGCAACGGAAAATGTATTGTTATTCATTGTCCAATCAAATCAAACAGACCAACTGCCGTGAGCGTTTTTTTGAGAACGTGTGGATTCTTAAGCTGACGTTAACGTTAAAGAAGCCCCAGGCCTTTTTGTACCCACGGTGCATTTCAACCCCTCAACAAACACAAAAGAAACACCAACTTAAGAGAAAAAACAGGCCTTTTCACTGACGTTTATAGTCAACAATTATTTTCCAGATGTTGAGACAACACTGGTTTTTGTCTTTGTAACTGTTGTACACAATTGCATGGATGTACTGGGTAGCAGCTCATTACTGGTTCTTGCTCCATGACCTCCAGGGCAACAAGTAGCCTACTAACTGTGCATGGTATAATTGTTTTGCTATGAAAAACTCTGATTGTACTTACTCCTCTGATCTGTGGAAGAGACTGTGCTGGTTTTTATGTTGGATATACAAGATTCAGGAGAAAAACGATGGACAAGCGATCAGTGAAATGCAAACTTCATGCTGGAACCAAAGGTTACAGTCACCTTTTTAAACTCACTGTCAAAGCCAAAATGTTGTTTTGTTCACTGGTATTTTTTTATACCAATATGCAGGTTATCCATAAAAAGGAACATACATATCAAAGACTTGGCTTCGAGTCAAGTGCTGGACGAACTCTGTTTTTTTTGGGGCCCATACTCTTGGGCAAAGACGGACGTACAAAACCAGGAAAACATAACTGTGAAAATCTGATTCTGATGTCTATTTTTTCTATTCTGTTCTACTCAAGGAACAAACACTGCAAGTACCTGGGTGTATATTCTGAGTCCAAAGCCATTCCCACCCGGGCCATCTCCACTGGTTTTACTCATTTTAAACAATGTGCATATATAAATATATATATCAGATGTCAGGGATTTCATGTAGACATTGGTTTGCATGTATGAAGATAATGTGTACTGTAAATATTCCAAATTGTATTCATATATTATCATGAATATAAAGCCTCAAAGTGTAAATAGGTCGATGGAGAACGCCCTTGTAGTTTCTTAAACTGGGGGTCCATCCATCCAACCATCCAGCCGCTATAATTGCTTCTCATTTAGAGGGTTGCGGTGAGCTGGGGGGTGAAGCTTCTGACTGGTGGCTTTGAAAGTGTTTCCATAAATGTTTCCTATTACGTCCCGTAACCACAAGGTTGGTGGTTCGAACCCCTCTACAGTCAACATGCCGGGGTGTCCTTGAGCAAGACACCTAACCCCAAGTTGCTCCCCGGGCGCTTCTGAGCAGCCCACTGCTCCTCCGGGATGGGTTAAATGCAGAGAATTGTAATTTCCCCATTGTGGGACTAATAAAGGCTTAATTATTATTATTATTATTATTATTACAGGGTTTGAATGCAAAACAGGTTCGCTCACTGCAGCTGAGGTGCATTATCCTTCAGCTCCTTTAATAGGAAAGCGAGACTTAAAGCTTAAATCCTATCCTAAAACCAGATATTACACAGCCATATTATAATTGCCATTACAGCCGACCATTATCAGTAAGGCTCCATTTCCAACTGTGGCGTTGTTGGGGGACACAATAATCCAAGTGGCAAAGGTTATCTATTTTTGTTGTTATTGTATATATGCAGCTTCTATGAAGGTTACCGTTTCTACCTCCCAATTAATAATGGAATGTATTTGTGACTCTTGTTGTCTGAATTTGAATTGGAGATGTGCAGCATTTAACACGAAGAAATCCAATCATCAGACGTGTTTGATGCGATGACAGGAGCTTAATTGCAGAGAAATTAAAAGTGCTGGTGTGTCAGAATGGTGCGTGAAACAGCTTGAGCTCGATGCAATTATCATTTGCTCTTGCGCCAAGAATTCTTTGTTGTCATCGGTGCAGTTTGTCAGCACTTTTTAGTTTAATGCTTATCTGGACTCTCTCTACTTTCTGAATCTTACCTGCCGAGAAGCAGCATGACAAAAGACTTTGTTATTTTGAGACCGCATCAGCAGAAATATTTCATATGCAGTATTTAAAGTGGTCGATAATGCACTTACTTAATTCTCCAAGCCTACACTGGGTCTGTATTATGTGGTAAACCCGATACGTACACACTTTATGTGCTAATCCTCTGTAAATACAGTTGTGATCCAGGAGGATGCAACTAGAATCTGAATCCTCCGACTGCAGCAGCAGAGAAGAATCGCTGAATGAATCTGTATTCTACTGTTGTCTGAAAAGAAAACACTCTGTCCTCAGGAGATTTGCAATATCAGACTGCACAGTATTATGATGGCACATATAAATGCAAATACATACATACATGTCAGAGGTTTTTAAACCCCACCCCCAGTTTCCAAGACACAAACAAGGCTGAATGTGAATTGTTGTACATATATGTATGTTGATATATGTAAAAAAAAAAAAAAAAAAAAAAGAAGTCGATCTATCCATATAGATTTTGAAATATTATTCTAACATTATAATTATTATTGTTGTGAAAAATGTTTACATCTTTTGGTAATTTGTTTTGTTTAAAAAATATTGAGGATTGTATGAAAAGTGTTAAATATCCCAGGGCATATCGATTGTTCTGGGGTATAATGGAATGATGAATAAATATATTTCAGGATTCCATGATGTGATTATCACTTCTTTTGTCTTCCCTGACGTTGATTTGATTTTTTAGTTACAGTAGAGCACGACGAGACCGTTTGTGCTCGTTCAGCTACGATCTTGAAGAGAAACAAGTGACGAACTGCAAACCTTCACTCTGCAAATTGTTTTAACTCCCGCTAGACTAAACCCACCGCTCCACTTTCACCGTTGTTTGCACTGTTAGCAACGTTAGCTAAGCCATCGCTATGTTGAGAGCCGTTGACAGGCAACAGAAATGTTGGGATTGATAAATGGTAGATGGACTTGTACTTGTGTAGCACTTTTCTAGTCTTCAGACCACTCAAAGCTCTTTAACACTACGGGCCCTATTTTAAAACATCGCTATTTTACAGGCGGATAAATGACACTTCCGCCGCGGCGCAAGTGTCAAAAGGGTTGGTCTGAAGCAGCCTAATTACCCGTAGGTGTGGTTTGGGCGTAACGTGCAATGAACCAATCAGAGCGTTTTCTCGCATCCCCTTTAAGAACGATCGGCGCATGTTCCATGGCGGATTGCTATTATGATGGCGGGTTTCAATGAAAGGTTCACCACAGAAGATACCGATGTGCTTGTCAGAGCAGTCAAAGAACATAAATAAAGTTCACATAAATAGAGATGTCTCGTGAAAATCTTTTTAATCATTTTTGACATTTAATAAATGTAACACAGCCATAAAATAAATCAAAACAATGTCACGTAGCTTCTCAGGAAGAAGACCCTGGCCTCGGGACCAGTGCGCACGGGGCAGCTGAGACGCCGTGGCAGCAGCAGCAGCATGAGACCGCAGGACCACCCGTTCCTGCAGCTCCGGTCCAGCGTCGCCACTCCCGGACCGAGGCAGGCGTAAAAGGCCTTACAGAGGAGGGAGAAAATAAATATTTTTTCCTTCAAATCTTTGCAACTTTTCATTTTTCGTTTTGTATTATTTTTTTCATTTACGCCTAACATTTGGACAAGCCGAATAAAAAATGTCTCAAGGACATACTATACTTTCCGATGTTTTGGGCTCACTTTCTCTGACTCACAAGGTTATGAATGCATGGTAATATTTGTACAATGCTAAACAATAGAGCGGAGATGTCATTAGTTTGCTTACCTCACTATATACGATGCAGCTCCTCTGACAGATGAGCTCTCCTCTCCCGTGCTGCTGCTGGGGCATTTGGACGTAATGGCATCGGCACATGCAGTTCAGCATCACGTCTCATTAAGTCCTCTAATCTATCCTCATTAATGTCATCGACACATCCATGATTCATGGCAATGTTGTGTAAAACACAACATGCCACAAAGAATTGACTTTTTGAGGACCATACTGTAAATGTAATATTTTATTTTCCTTGTAATTATGTATGGTTTGCAAAAATGGGAACTGCTGTCCGTGTAGATGAGAGAAGCAAAGTGTATGCGCGAGGTGCACAAGCAATCCGTATGCATCGCATGCGCATGTATGCATGCGCCTAAAATAGCATCTGAACAACGCGCCACTGACTTTAAACCAGGTATTTCCTGGTCAGTAGCGCAATGGTTTTCAGAAACGGCAAAATACCGTTTGCGCCAGAACACGCCTCCTCCTTCCGCCGAACCGCCCCTTGGGGCGCAAGATCATTCCCTAATTTAGCGGCGAGTGGCGCTGGTGGCAAAATGTTCATTCGGATGCAAGATACATGTTCATTCACCCATTTACACCCATTCACACGCTGATGACAGGGGCTACCATGCAAGGTGCCACCTGCCCATCAGAACTCGAACTAACTAAACAAAGAGAGAGGCTGACTTTATTCTCCGCTCAGGTAGACATTACTTCACTATATCTCTACATCAATAATTGTTGTTTGATGACACATTAATGCTCTGAATCTTGATTTTGTCAGGGCAAAAACAAACCTCATGGTAGTAAGATCAGAAGTCAAGGGATCACTCAAGTCAGTAGGCAAATCAATACATAATTCATGGACATAATTTATTGCAAATTCAATCAGCAAATGGGAAAATATCCAGTGTCTATTCAAAAGGCCACACAGCAAAGTTTGCTGTTGCTAATAAGCCAAGCTGAAACTAATGAAGGCAACAGAGATGCCTCAAGACGACACATTATGTTTAAAAATGCAAGCTTTAGCCAAAAGCTCTTTTTATTAATATACACATGAACAACCTGCAAACCTTTTAATGTCTGCTAGACTAAACTTGTTTAATGTAATCATATCTCCTGTTCAGACTGGCCATTAAAAGATCTTCCAAATGTGCTTTCAATGTAAACCTACAAAATCCACAGTCCTCTTTAAGCGCAATTTAATCTAAAGCTAATATGAAGCTTCAGCAGTCTGAGCTGGTCAAATCAAGAAGATATCTTCCAAAATTACTTTGTAGAATAAATTCCCTCTGTGTTTTTGTATTCCACAGCAGTGGAGGGATAGTAAAACAGAGAGAGGGATTTTAGGACTTAACCGACTTTAACTTTGCAAGACACCCACGATATTTGTCTTATTTAGACTTCTGAAGCCAAACTAGATTCATATAAACTTTGGAATGTGTTTTTTTTCTCACAGAATGAGGCCTGTGGATTTAGTCCTCGATCACTTTCATTGAAACCTTATTTGGAAAGAAAAGCTTTTTTCCCCCAATGTCCATATGGGTACTGAAATATTGTTTTAAGACAAACTTGAAAAATTGTGAGCCTCTCTTTTAAAAATATGTTAAGATATACAGATACCAATCACAGTCAGCTGCTGTGGTTTCCGTGTGCCCGACCCTACTCAGAAACCCCCACACGTGCTATCCATGTTTTTTTCCACATGATGTACACACACACACACACACACACACACACACACACACACACACACACACACACACACACACACACACACACACACACACACACACACCACACACACACACACACACACACACACACTGCTCTAATTGGTTTTGTCACAGTGGTCTGCATTTCCAAAACAACACTATTGATTGAGATTCATCAGTGTTTCTCGTTGCTGGTGAGAAACCAACCAGTCAAGCTTCGCTCCGCACAGCTGCTTTCACCACCTAACGTCATCGCACACGTGTGCATATTGAGTAGAAACGGGCGGCAAGTTGCAAAATAATAAAAGAAAAAGTGATGTGATTCCCTTCATTTATTCGTTATGCGACTGAATTACTAATCTCTTATGAGAAGCTAAACCAATAAGCATTGCATAATAGGCTTTAGCGTAAAATGACATTGAATGATATACTCAGTTTTAATCTTAATCCTTAATCGCCAATTCAGCAAAGTCTCTGACCTTGAACCAAACGACTTCATCCATCAAACTCAGGTTAATAAAAAGTATCCGCTGCAGTTTCTTTTTGGCTTTACATCTTTTCCCACTGGCTTTGCCTCTTTGCACACCTGGCCTACTACATGATCTGCATGCACACAGATGGACTCACTCTGGCTGCCTCACCTTCGCAAGATGTTCCCGCTGAGAGCCATATGCCAGAATATCTACCCCCGGCCAGGTCTGCAGCAGAGCAGGATGTCAGATACGGAGCGCTGCAGCAGCTAAGCATGCGTTTCCTGTCAGTAATTAATTAGTGAGATGGACATTGAAGCTCTACTGGGGTTTTATAATGATGTGAAAATATGGTAAAATTGTCACACAAGGGCCCTCATTTATCAACTGAGATGAAGATTAAAAAATGCTACATTTCCAAGAATAAAAAGTGAGTTATTAGTTTTTTTACCAGCAAGAAATCACTGTTATTTATCTATTTATTAGTCTCATCTCTTTCAGCAGCAAGGAACTGCTACAACTCTGTGTTTTTGTATTTTGTAACGGAACTGGGAATGTGTTGTGTGGTGTAGATTTAGATCAGTTGCTTGTGAACATAATCCGCCTCCATTTAAGCAAATATTTGATGAGGTTCTACATGGTAACATGCAGCGCTGAGGGCTGCCAGAGCTACAGGAACACGACAGCACTAATTAAATCAGTTCTCCCACACAGCGCTGGGATCGAGTGATCATTTAAAAACATATATTTGGTTACTGATATAAAAGTATTGGTGGCTGATCAGAATGTGTTGGTATGCGCTTGTCATTATGTGTTGATATAAAATTAAGATAAAACGAGTTTGGAGAGTGTGAACGAAAAAGAGAGAAGGAAAAAAAAGAAAAAGTTTAATTTGCACTTTTCTCTCTGTTTTTGTGCAGCATTTGTGGTCATAACAACAAGGGATGCACCAATCTGACTTTTTCAGTATTGATAGCGATATCGGGGCTTTAGGTGTCGGCCGATACCGTGTACTACTGATCCGATACCAGTGTTTAAGTAATAATCTGTATGATTCACTGTGTGGAAGATGACTGGGATCATTCTTTCATGTGTAATGCAACACCAGACTTGGCTTAAACACTGCTTTCCTAACTTTGTAAAACAAAATAAAACAAGTAAAAACATAGACTTAAATGGACTGTTTTTTGATAACAGATCCAGCTATTTCAGTCAGTATCAGAACAATGTCCCAGATCAATATAAGTATTGGTGCATCTCTAATAGCATTAGGAATAACTTGAAATGTCACTTATTATGTAGAATTGGTTAGGTAGGTGAGTAATCATTAAGAACAGCACAGTAATAGCTGGAAAAATCACTAATGCTATTGTTCAGTGCCTGAATTGTCAGCATATTTGATTGGGAGAGCGAAAACATACAAGATAGTGACTAATGAAATTGCTTTGTTAACACAGCTGTGCACATGAATACCAATTTCCTTGTGTACACAGGGTGTTCAAATCCTGATAAAATGTATTCAAGTGAGCAGTTACAAAGGATGTTTTCCTTTTTGTGAATAAAATAAACAAGTAAATAAGTTTTAAGTAGCAGCGATGTTTAGCTGTCATTCACAATGTCACTGCTTGTAACATTGTTCTCTGTGTCATGGATTATCCTTTGTTTTTCTGCTTAGTTTTATATTAAATCCATCTATTTATTATGTATCCTGCGTTCTGCTTTTTCTTGGAGTTACTTCCACTTCTCAAAGTGGGGAAATACGTCCGTCGGGACCGAAGCCAGGCCTTTTTTTGTCCGCGGCTAACTCCCTGAAAACAAAGTTAATTTAGAATGACTGTCCTTGTCAATGCTCCTACAGTCTGCGTGCTAAATTGGACCAAATTGCACTACATTGCCAATATAAATAGTTTTATCTTTGAACATTAAGATCCTATCTCTCATACATGAATCTGACACTCTCCAGTTACAGGATATTAGTGTCATTTGATTATCCACCTGGCAGAGTAGGGAATTAGATTAGAAGTAATCAGGGCAGCCAGGAGACATAAACTCCCCTGATGATTTTAGAATTTTTCTGGGGGTTTGTCAAATGTTATATTATATATTGCTATGCGTTTCTCTTTTCATGTATCATCATCATCGCAGACTGTGCGTTAAAAAAAGGCTGTTATTGATGTAAGATTCATGAACGAGTGCCATTCATCAGTAATTCCCTTTAATAAAGATAGCGTCTTGCATGCTAGCGTGGGTGTTATATCAAAAACTTCCCTCACTTCAACTCAGAGAAAAATAAGAGACTATCGTCGTCTGTTCTGCAGTCAGCGGCGTTCATGTCAAAAAGAAGGTGTGCACTCATTCAAGATGCACAAGCTCATTATTATGTGTCCTTAATCTTAGCCTCAGAGGTGTTTCATCATGGATCATGGAGACCCATTATGCTTTGAAAAGACATTATGTTTCCCACTAGACATTGAATGCGTCAGACTTTTCAAATCTATCCGTACCTTTACTTGCATTAACGTTGATAAAACAAGGTCCAAGCTTAATGATGACTAATGATTAGCATATATCAACCAGCTATCATAGTCTGTGTGTCATTGACTCCTTAGCATTAATGTAAAGTTAGTGTGGTGTCTGGTAAATTAGTTAAAAATTATGCAAAACCACCAGCATGAATGTGACAGCGTAGTATAAGATAAGTGAACTAATCTAGAGCTACAGCTGTGATAACAACCCCGGTGCTTCAGGCAGTGAAGTTAAACTGTACAAAGAACTGAATGATGGTCTGAGGGAGCTGCAGTCCCCTGTTTCAACTCTTGAAAGAAGATCATTACTGATTTTAAGATTATTAATTATGGGCCTCGTTAGTACTGCACAGTTACTTCCATGTCAAGTTAAGAGCAGGTTAAACCAAAAGCACACTAATAAATGAAGAAGAAAGTCACAGAGTTGCTCATAGATGAATCTGGATATTTTGTAAAACAAAAAAACTGTATAACAACTCCATACTTGTTTCATTTTGCTCCTTAAGTAGTAGTATGAAAATAGTCCCTCAACTATTCATTCAGCCAACAATAGTCGTGCACTTGTATTTCTTATGATTCCGGGTATCATCCCTTAAATCTGTGTCTCTTTCTATGATTTAGAGGGACATTGAGCTGTTTTGTGTGATCAAAATGGCGATTGTTGTTTGTTGTTATGGTGACAAAACCGTAAAGTGTTGTCAAAGCTCGCCAGGAAGAGAGCAGAGGCCGCTCCGGAGACGGGTGGCTAGCTAGTTAGCAAGTTAGCTTGTCCTTCTCCGATGTGATGGGGCGTGAGGCGGAGGAACCGTTAGACCACCAGCCTGCTGTTGGGTTTATTTTCTCTAACCAGTGTAGCAATTAAAGCATGGTGGAATTAGCAAGCTAGCTAACTAGCCCGCAGTACGGTAATTCCACCATGCTTACGTGCTACACTCGTTACAGAAAATGTGCCGAACACAGATGTAAATCAACAGGCAATAGCAATGTGATGAGAGTGTGTGTATGAAGCACTAAGTTGTTAAATTTTACTCATTAACGAGGTTAAGTTTATAGAGAAGTCAGCCCGCTATCACAATTGCAATGGCACATGAAAATGGCGGCCACACTGACTGTCTTGCAAAGTTTATTTAAATGTAAATGTCTGTTACCCTTGTATTCTATTTATATGAGCATATCTCCTCTTATTTTTCTATGAAGTACTTACATCCTAAATTTGTATTAACTTATGAGTAGCTGAAATATGTATCTCCTGATCCATAGTCTGTCTCATTTGGCCAAAATATGACTTGTGTATCATGTGTATTAGTTCTTGTTGTTCTTTGCTGTTTATCAGATTCTGCACAACCAACTACCATTCATAATGACAATGACACTGGTGAATCATGCGATTTCAACGATTCAAGGGAAAAGAGAAGACTGGCTGTGTGTACTTTTCAGGACCTCAGAACAAAAACAATGTTGTCTTTCAGGCTGTAAAAAAGTGCAGTTAATTACACTAGAAGCATTGTAAATGAATTCAGAATCTACTTGATGCATTTGTGAAGAAGAGAGGGTCTTCTGAGGTTGAGTAACAAAAGTTTGTTTCTTTAATACCAAAGCCGTGTTCTCTTAATATTGTTATTCTCTTATAACTTTGCTGTCCTTGGGCACAGTGGTGCTTTGAGCTAAATGCTAACTAATGTTTACCATGTTCATCATCTCAACATCATAACATTTCCTAATTGGCAATAAGCATCATCTGGTCATAAAGTGACTAATTAAAAATAATGACCTGCTGGTGTTGCTAGAGGAAAAAAGTGGTGGGATCATCAAAGTAATTAGGATTTGTATTCTGGGAACAATTGATATTTGTACTAAATTTCATGGCAATACATTCAGTCGTTGTTGAGAGATTTCAGGCAAAATGTATTTATGGTGGCAGTAAAGGTTCATCCTCTGGGCACCATCATCTGGATCAGATAATGTCCATACCAAATTTCATGAAAGTCCATCTAATAGTTTTATCATAACCGTATCATTTCGATCATGCGATTGGTCGTGTGTAAGCTTATGCCAGTGAGTGAGCGTGAATCTTCATGTCTGTCCACAGCTAATCTCACATTCTGAAAGTGATAACAAAGCTGAGTGCATCGCCGAAACACCAGCTGCTCCTGTGCTGCCAGACACACAGCGGGGTAAACAGTTTACTCACTTTTTGGCCTGTGTGTGGCGAAAAGCTAACAGAACTAGCAGTACACACACTGCTGAGTATATCACCGCAACTCAGCCGCTGCTACCCGGCAAGGCAGCTTGGTAAGATCAATTTTTGTTTTTGGCTCTAAGACTGTATGAAACGTCTTATACGGCGACTTGGAGCCAGTTGCCTGCATACATCGCTGCTTGTTTTTTAGTTTGAATGAAGTTTGTTTTACAGTCCATTGGTGTATAGACGGGGGGGTTAGCCAATTGTGGGTTGTAATCATTGAATTGTATAATAGAGTTGTGGTTGTTGCAAAAACATTTGGTGAGATCTGAATTTTACTGAGCAGACCTTTCTAGTATTATCAGTGCTTTTGGTTGTATTAGAAATATTACATTGAAACAAGTTTTTCATTATGTTTTTCCCCTAAAAGTATTCCATTTATAGTCAAAAAAATGGCTCAGTGTTTTTTTTTGCCTCTTAATGTCATATCAATGCTGTTGCAGCTTCTGACTCTTATTTCAATGGGAAGAAAATTCAATTTGCACCACTAATTAAATTTCTTGGTGCAGCTAGGATTCATGACTCCACAATGGGGGAATCATTTTTTTAGATGTACTTCCTCACGTGTATTATAGTTTACTAGAAAGGCTTGTCAAACTAAACCTGATGAAGACCATTTGTTATTGAAATGCTGTCCATGTAGAATAAAAGTAGACATAGATGTGTTGTGCTGGTATTATCTTTCTGACACCCAGCGCCCGCAAAGAATGCACATAAGCCTCCTGATGATTGCCTGCCATATTTCCAAAAAACAATACTAATGCTGGGGAAATTGCACCAGGGATAATTTCACAAGAATCAACGTGTGTAATTCATACAATTGAAAAACAACAACGTTAGGTGAAGCATGTTAACGTGCTAATATCAGCAGTAAGTAAAATGGATTTCCAACGGCGTGAATCCCTCACAGCAGCTTTACTGCTCGATTTGTCACCTACAGTTCGTCTGACCTTATAACCGAATGTTGTGAAGTTGCTGGATGGAAAGGTTAAAGCGAGTAAAATATTACGTGGGACGGATCGTTAAGCTCTGGGTAGTCCTGCACTAAAGTGGTTAAGATCTCCATATATTAAACGCAGACTGAAATTTTACGGAAGAAAGAAAAGATTTCCGGAAGCTCTGAATGGTTGCTTTTTGTCACATGGCATGCGTTGTGCGCAGCGTTCTGCTAAAACATCTGAAACTGTTTTCAGTCTGCTTAGACCTTTAAAGGTTATATAGCCTACTGTAATAAGTCTCACTAGTTGTATGCAAGGAAAGCAAAGTTGTCTTATCCAATAGAGTTCTTCTGTGTGTAGACCTACTGAAAATGTAAACCTTGAGGCTGCACCTGTAAGCCAACATAGCAATTATCTTTATAAATAGGCAAAGGGACAGGATTTTGACATAAGCGTTTTAGTTTCTGTTTGTAGTCCAGGTAGTAGAGCGAAAGAGGTGGAACACATTGGCAAAGAATGCAATCTGGAAACAAACCGGCTATCTTCTGATGATGATATAGCTTCTTATTGGTTTAAAAAAATCAGCTTGTAAATGTGCTACTTGTGAAACAAATGGTTGTAGAAGTCATTCCTCAACTCACACGCATAGAAAAAGGTACTTGACCCAGATGTCTGTTGGCTGCAAGAGAATGAGGTATCATAGTCATGCTTTTTTTAAATCCACATACATAAAGGAGCAGTTAAAGAAACCATGTACAGAAGGTAGTTCTTTGCTTGCTTTTCCTTGAGGCAAAAGTAAGAGAGAAAGCGTGCGACTCTGTCATTGAATAATCACGTTACATTTTTCTGACCTTGCCCACCAAGCTGACATTCCTCAGGGTGGATTTAATAATCTGAAAAGTTCAAAATTTAACTGGATTAAACGTTTAAGCCTCAAGAACATCTTAAAATGGAGCATACACTAATAGAGTGTGTGTGTGTGTGTGTGTGTGTGTGTGTGTGTGCGTGTGTGTGCATGCCTGCATGTGTCTGAGAAGGGTCTTAAGAGGTAAGAGTGTATGATTTAAAGCAGTGCTATAAATATTTAGTAAACATTAAGAGGGGTTCATGTCAGAATGAACAGTTTGAGGTTTATGTAAGAGTCAGAGATTCACATTCTGATAACATGCACCATTTCATTTTCCTATTTTCACATTTTTTTCATATGTTCAGGTGTTCTCCTCTTACATTTCTTCCCATAGCTTACCATAAAGTACCTCCTACGGTTATTCAAACATCTTACTTCCATCTACATCCTTTTCACAAAATCTGCATCCTTCATAGAGTCGGATTAAATCCTGCTGAATCCTCTCCGAATTCAGTCAGTTGCCACTTCAGCTCTCCGCTTTCCACCACTCACATGTCATTTTTTTCTGTCTTTGAGCAGACAAAGAACCAACACTTGTCTTAAAGATGCTCTACTGTTTCTGTTAATATTCACCCAAACCGGTTGGATGTTTTCCCACAATAATATTCAGTGTTTTGTTAACATTTGGTTACCTAATCTAGTTATAAACCAGAGTCCTCTGTTTCTGTCAAATGGCCTCACTGTATTTACTTTGACTTGATTAAAATGCATTCCTTTTTGTTTATTTATTCAAAGTACCTGCTTCTGTCTTTGTAATAAAGCTTTAGATTATATCAAATGATTGAAGACCAAATTCTTCCCAATCTAGAGGGCATTTATTGTATTAACAGGGAATTTTTTTGGCAGTAATCTTATGCTTTACTATCTTTTTCCTATTGTGTAGCTTTTGATTTACACTGTGGTACAACAATATCTACAGACCCGTCGTCTAATTTTAATGTATTCTTGTATTAGTGCTGAAAAAAGCGTACATTTGTTCTTATTTTTCTTATTGTGGTGTCCTCATGTTCGACCAAACTAAAGCAAATCCTCTTGGATGCCCCGGTGGTAGATAAAACAGAAAATAAGACAAAAGTGCTCCCAAGGGTTCCCTTTCAGTGGATAAAATGTGATTAAGTGCCCTCTAGGGTCCCCTAATAATAGAGAAAAAACTAAGGTTTATTTTCAGTGGAGAAAACATAATGAAGTGCCATTTAGGGATTCTTTTCAGTGGAGAAAGCATGATGAAGTGACCTCAAGGGTTCCCTTCCACAGGAGAAAACGTGGTGAAGTGACCTCCAGGGTTCCCTAACAGCGGAGAAAACACAATGAAGTGACCTCAAGGGTTCCCAAGAATTAGTCGGGATTAGCTGCATCCTGTGCATGTAGGAAGGAAAGACTAATAGAGTCAATAAAAACATTCATAAAATTCACAGCAAGAAAACAAACAAAAAACATGCCTCTAGCTCAAAATACGACATCTTTGTCTTGCACGATGGTTTTCTCTCAGAGTGACTGTTGAAAATCCAAACAGTGAGCCCTAGATCTTTGACTCCTTGGAAGTTATTACATTTAATTGCAACTGCTCCAAAAATATGTTGACATGATGTGACATGAGCAACAGGAATAAGAAGAAAACCAAGGCGGCCCAGAGAATCCACTCAGATCCATCCTGTGAGCTGTGTTACTGGAGCAGACACTGGAAGGATTCTCAGTGATTTATTGTCCACTGGACAGACGTCTCCAGTGACCAGCAAATCTTTGGCGCTCGGATAACTTCACACATCCAGTATAATCTCGCTGGATTTGTACACATGGCTGAAGCGTGGAATTTACATTATGTGTTGTGCATTTTGAACATAACACCTATTCATAGCAAAGAAACCATTACAGTATGTGACAGGAAGAAGGAATTGTTTTTTTGTAGAAGCTATACAGAAAAATGGAAGAATGCACAGCATGGAAATAAACAAATGTCCCTTGTGTCCTTTTTATTTAATTTAAAATATAGGATATGACTATTCCTAAAGCAGCATAAAGCAAATGGAACAAACACATTTCAGTTCATTCTGGACTCAGTGACCTTTAGGTCCAAAAATGAATATTTTAGCTGGCTGCTCAAACAGCAGCAGATATGTTGTGTACGTTACAGTTGTCATGTCGTGTTGGAGTCAGAACATGGCCATGAGGTCATTGTTGGACAATCACTTTTAAATGAGAATGTAACCAGATTTAATGATGTCAATGCGTCAGATGGGGTTATCAGTCATGGGGAGTAAACTGTTAATACCTTTCTAGAGCTTATGAGATAATGGCTAATGTCATTCTGAACGTGGCCAATTATCAAGTTGCATTGTGGGGAATGTAGGATACTATGTCTTTTAAAGCTTTGCACATAGTGAAGGGACTAAAAGTCAGGATATTGCGGACTCTTCTGCCTCAAACTTTTTCCTTTTTGATTTTGGAGGGCCCTGATTGCCTTCCTTTTTAATCCAGATTTTCTTTTTCATCTACGGTAGAGTACACAGAGCAAATCTTTCTCTGCTACACGTCAAATCATTTTTTCCCGAAGATGGTTTTTATCATTTTATGTAGTCCTTATCACTCTGACGTATGTTCAAGTTCAGTTTTAATTATTATTATTTGACGCTAAAAAGAAAATTTTTGACATCTTGATTCACAGCTGTGATTGACAGCTGCTCCGAGTGAAACCACAATGTCAGTTACGTTTCTAGACAAACGCATTATCTCCTGGAACACTTTCGTTCTTGGTTCATCACAAATATGTCGACCATCGTCTGCTGAAGTCCTCGTAGGTAAGACAAAACAAATCAGTGGGAGCATTTTATTGTACTGTATTAATGTTTCCCCTCTACATAATTGTGTGTGTGTGTGTGTGTGTGTGTGTGTGTGTGTGTGTGTGTGTGTGTGTGTGTGTGTGTGTGTGTGTGTGTGTGTGTGTGCACAGAGGCCATTGCTGACCCTGCATCTTTCCTCACATCCTCATGTTACATGACTTCCACGTCCCCTTCTGTTACTGTGACGGCACCATATGTCTCACTCTCTGTCCCTCTCTTTTACTCCCCCATCTGATTTCACCCCCACGTTCCCAAAAAAAACCATGTTGCCTCATGAATTATCTTCTTTTCACTGAGGACGTTTTCATGCATCCTGGTCTCCTGGTTATGAGTCGCATCCTGTTTTTGATTGTGTACGGTTCATGGGACACATAGTGAACTAGTTATTTGTCATGTTCCTGTACATATGATGTTAACATATCTGTGTCTTTGAGTTTTTGACATCTCTATGATTTCTGACTGGAACAGCAGTGCTTCTTCATTTGGTTTCTCAAAACCAGCATCTCCAGGGTTCTGAAACTAGGATATGACATGTTTATGTGCAAACAGATAAACAAGACATTCCAAAAACTCGATCATAACTGGAAGAGTAGTGTGCATGTACTCTTTTGTGTTCTCTCCTTAGAAGGTGAAATCTGAGATTATCAGAGTATTCACTGACAACAGAAACATCCCTCAGACAGGCGCCAAAGATCACAGAGGGTGCATCGGGATTTGTCTGCTCTGAGATTGTCAAAATTTAAATTTGCACATGTATACCTAAAATCATAATAACACACTTTACTGGATGATATATACAAAAGTTGGTATATAAAACTATTTAAAAAGATATATTGCATTTGTCAGAAAAAATAGTAGTACTCATTCTGTTTAAACCTGGTATTTGTGCACAGCATTGGATAAATATCACTAGTCGTATTATTTCATGTGTAGAATTAGTTTCCAGATGTGGCTCTGTAGAATTGTTTCAGACTTGTGTGATCCAAAAATTTCCAATTACTCCAATAAAATTTAAATATGACAAATTGACAAGATATATTCAATAAAGAAAGTTGACTTAATTTATATAATTTGCTGAATTTCTTTATTCAAACTGAGGGTTTTGTTTAAGGATTTAAGGCGAGGAGTCTCAGCTTTTCTTAGATACAAATATGGGGGCTTCAAGGGTAAAAGGTTGGCAGCCACTAAGGATAATGATTCTCTTCATAAAAATGACACAAAATGAGGAATATCTTGTGCACATTTCCAACACCCTGATGTCGGCATTGTAGCCGACTCTTCAATGAAATCACAACAGAAATGAGAGCTGTATTTTAGTCATTATCCACCATCATTTTTTAAGACATATATGCTATTCATCATATGTAAATAAGTTTCAAATGAACCAGAAAAGTAATCCAAAAGGAAAGCAGCCCCATTGGCTGTTCGAGTCTCTATGTTCTCATCTCCATTCATCACTACATCCTTCATTTATCCTCATTCCTGTTTCCCGAGGTAAAGGACAATACATCAAACATCCCTCCCAACACCAAATCAGGTAGAGTGGCATCACGCAAAGTCACAGTCGTTATTGATTAAAAGCAGAGGAACAGATGTTTTTCCCCAACATCTGCCTGTTTTTCTTACAGTCTGGAGGAACCATCTTTCATTATTGTGTGATAGTGAACTGATAAAGCTTCCAGCTGTTATACGGTCTAAAGTTTATCTCCCTATAGGGATGAAGTTTCTGCAGTACCTTCCACCTCATGGTCCTAATCTCTCTACTCACTCATCAAGACACAGATTATAAAGACGTTTCCTTACTTTTCTCTGGACACGTCCATCCTCACGTTCATCTGAGCTCCTCAGCCACGCTGGAGACGTCAGACATGGGTGGATTACATGTGGAGGACGAGGCAGGGCACGGATAAGAGAGAGACCTGTTGAGCAAGAGACAATTCTCTGGAATCAGTGTATTTTGGTAAAAGGATTACAACGGCACAGTTCACATGGTTTCATATTCGTTGATAGCTCATGATCCATTAATCTTCTGTGTCATTAGAGAAAAGTGCATGTTGATGGTTCTAACACTTTGATCGTGAAGGAAAAAGAGCAGCTTTTTTTTTCTCAATCAGCATTCTTGTTCTTGCATTTTGCAAAGAAAGCCAAACGCAATTAAGGAGCAAAGTTTTTCCCCATTTAGTGTATATTGTGCTCGGATGCACACAAACACAATACATATTTCTCACCACCAGTTTCATCCTATTCCTCTGACTGATCCTGAAATGACTACAATATTCTAACAGCGTATTATGTGGTGTTGGCACGACATGTATGAGCACATTTACAAAAGTTAAGGCTATCAAGTCATCAAATGCTCTATAACCTACAAACAAAATATGCATTATGAAAACACTGGGATCTATCTTCCTTTTTGAATAACTTCAAATAAGAAAACAGAAATATATAGTATACCATAAAGCAGATACTGATGCAATAAGACAAGTAGCTGAAATGGTTTTGTTTTCTGACTGTATTTATGGTCACGGATCTATAACAAGCTATCAAGCTGATGATTAGGCCTTTCACCAAAAGGTAGATTACTTTCATATAATATTACCAATTATGATAATAATCTTTTCTTTATATGTACACAGCATGCTCTGTATTGAGAAAGGCCTTGTGCTGCCTCCTTTCTCTTCATCACCTAGAGGATATTTGTCCAGAACTAGACTTCATTAAACCTCCAGTGAGAATGTTGATCGGTAGTCACAGACTGTCTCTATACTAACGGGCCAATAATGCTGCTGTCTGAGTCTCTTGAACTCACCAGTGAAGGAATGCAGGTCTGTTCCACCGATACTGCTCACTGACCAACACTTTCATCAATGGAAGCTGCTCCACTTCATTCTGTCAATCTACTAAAATCTGTGCAGACAAAAGCGAGAGAACAAGACCAGCTGTGGGGAAAAAAGATTACAATTCAATTATATTGAATGAATAAATTAAAATATTGACTTTTTTCAGAGAACCTGAATGGTCGGTCAATTTAAATGAGTTAGACTCAAAACAGATACTTTAGATAGGACCATTCTTTTTACAGTAACAAGAAAGGTGCACTCAGTAGATGTCAGATATCCGCCAGGTGTGTCTGCAACAACCACTGTTATATTGTATTATTGAATGAATATATACAAACCACAATATGCAAAAAAAAAAAAAAACTGTCACAGCAAACAAGGGAGCGGTAATGTAAAGAACTGAAAACAAACCCAGCAGGAAGTGAGACCATTGTTATCTCACATTTTAGTAAATGTCTGCAAACTCGAACAAACTCATTTAAAACAGCATGACGTGATGATGTTTGCTCGGCCCCATCTGCATTTATGAAACTGTTCTCTCAAAACATAGATGAGATGTAAAAGATGAATCTGCTGTCAGAGGAAGTTTGTTATAATTTGTTTAAAAAGTAAAAAAAAAAAATAAAGTGTCATATGTGTTCGGATATCTTTGTTTAAAAGTATTTTAGATTTTCACAGGACCAAAATAAATGGGGAAAAACTCAACAACTATTATATATAAGGACAGCCTATCGTAACAACGTTATCTAATAAAAAAGCGCAAGCTCCTCATTTTCTTTTGGTTTTACACAGATAAAAACAGTGGTCTGCTGGGTGAAAGTCCTGTGTTTGTTTGACACATTCACAAATCCCACCCAGCCTTAACGGACTTTCTCACACTTTATACTGCATAAGCCGGTCATCGCCCCTTTCATTCCCAGAGCGTCAAACATGGTGTTTGTTTCTGACACCTCAGTGTCTTCACAAAGTCATCCTTCATCTTCTGGTTTTCAAGTAACTAGAATGTAAACCCATCTATGTCATTATTGGACGCTCAGAGAAAAATGCTCCGGATGTGGGATGAGGTGATGAAAAGACCAGAAAGAAAATACACATGGTGGGTGGATCAGTCATACAAACACAGGACTTTCAATCCGGAGACCTGTGTTTGTGTTCTTAAGTGTTGTTAAGTCACTTTGAAGGTATGTCAGTGATGTTTGTGACGTGTTTTCTGTACTTATGTGTAAGTTGTACTCTGTTTAGGTACTAATTTGAGCCCAACCATGATGTTTTTCCCAAACCTAAGCCAGTTTTTGTTTGAATGCGCAACGTTAAACACAAGTTTTTGCAACCGTAGTGAAGCATCAAGAGCTGGACTGCCCAGTGCGTAAGGAAGTGACGTCAGGTTGTCTGAAGTTGGGACGTCCACTTTTAAAGCATCTCTCATTTTAAGAAACACACAATGCCAAGATTTGTTTTCTGGGGACTTGGCTGCTAAAACTATACAAGATAAAATGATTTCTAATTATTTTGAAATTCAAGAAACTGGATGAATCAGAAGAGGCTTAGGACAGAGGACAGAAACATAATACTCCCAGTGTCACGTGGTAAGTAGAGATCCATCATTTATCTGTTTTCATGCTCCATGAGTCAACTACAAGTCCATCTCTCCTCCTCTCTCACTTTCTGCTCTTCTCATCCGACCACTCTACTTCCTGCCAACGTTCAATCTCTTACTCCCCCTCCCTATCTCCTCCTCTCCTCCTCTCCCACCGTCACCCCTCGTCTCCTTCTCTGTCCGTCTGTCACTAGCTCATCTGCTGACTGATTCCATTGATCTTCATCTCCTCCTGGTTTCACCCATTCTCTCTAATTTTCCCCTCACATTAGCCCAAATTCTATTCCCCCTCTGCTGCTTCGCTGCACTTCGTCGTATCATCATTTCTCATTACATCGTTTTATCAGCGACTGTCTCCCACTCGCTCACCAACCACCGAGATACCCAAAAAAATCCACCTTCGTCTTCTTCATCTCTGGGTCATAAAACACACACACACACACAACCGCACATTAAACCCACATTCACACACACACATCTTTTAACACTTCAAGGCTTTCCACTCTGGTGTGTCCTCAGAGGGGAGTACGCATGCGCTCCCTTAGCGCTTACATAACACGCATCTTATATAACCGACGATGAAATATTTCTCTTTTTGCTTTTATTTTAACAGTTATCATAATAAGCATGATCTTCATATGATCAAAACGGCTTTTCTTGCCTGTGCTCTTGTGATTCTAAATGTTCTTTCTCGTGGCGGCCCTCATGTCACTCCATGACTTCTTCATGAGTACATGGCTGCAAATTCCCTAAACTTAGCCAGGCAGTAAGCCATTTCTGAAGTGTCTTTAACTTGCATTCTCTCTCCTGTCCACCAGGGGGCGACTCCTCTGGTTGTATAGAAGTCTATGAGAAAATGACTCTACTTCTCTCTTGATTTATTCCCTCAGTAAACATTGTAAACATGAGTTTATGGTCTCAATCTCTAGTTTCAAGTCTTCTTCAATACAGCATGATGTTCATTTAGTAAATGATGCTCCATTTAGAGTCAAACAGACCATAAAGCAGGGGATGCTTTAGGGCGGGGCTACACACTGATTGACAGGTTTCTACCAGAGACGTATACGGCGTCTCTATGTCCGCAGTCCAAATACGGTCATTTCTGTTCACAGGTTGAAAAAAGCCAAGATGGCGACGGCCAAAACGCCAAACACGAGGCTTTAAAACGGCAATCCTTTGTCTATGGTTCAGACTACGGAGCCTTCGTGATGTTTTACACTGTAGTGCACGTTTTGAATATGTCGGTTGGTTGATGCCTTATTTATAAAACAGAAGCTCAGAAAATTGAGTTTCACTACAACACAATATTTAACCATGACAAGCTCCAAAATAAAAACGCTGGTGGGAAGAAAGTAAGAAAGAAGCCAATTGGCAAGGCCACAGGGACGTTCTGAGGCCGTCAGTCAGCAGCTTCAGAACGAGACATGTGCTGAAAACAAACAGAGCCAGAGGACAATAAAATCCTTCAGGGCCGTTGCATTCTGGGACGTCCCTGGTGATTTCTATGAATCTTCTACGACTCAGATGACAAACAAAAATGTGCCAATACACTTCCTAGATTTCGTATCTGTAAAGATTTTGTATCTGTATACTCTGTTCCACAGAGGTACTAAAACAAACAAAGAAGTACACTTTATTTATACATATATATATATCTTTTTTTTTTGTTTGTTTTGCTTTCAACATTAGTCATTTAATATATTCGAGTGTTTGAGTATATTGTGGAGAGTTTGGCTAATGAGTGTACTACATTTATATGTGCTTTAAACATTTCTAGATGTGTGTTTCTGGTTTTATTGTGTATCCCAACGAAAGGGGTCCTTAACAACAAATTATCTTTTAATTGATTTGGGGGAAATGGTAAATGGACTTTCATTCACAAAGCACATTTGTAGTCAGCAAAATGTCTGTTGAATGTTTTTCTTCTCCCCTTCCTCCACCGTGCAGCAGATGTGAAGTTCAGATAGTTTTGTTGCTGTTGCAGAAATTGTCTTCTTGAAGCCAAAGTTAATTCTCATAAGCTTTTGGTGACATCAGTGACAGCAGTTATATAACATTTTAAACATTATAATAGTGATTAAGTGGTTGCGATAAAACACACATATTTAAGTTTTTTTTGCAGAAGGCGGCCGAGATGAAAAAAACAGCTATCAAATCTCTCACACACTATTAAGTAGAATGAACGTCTCTTTCCTTTCAAAGCCACACACAGTTGTTACCTGCTATATAAATGTGTCTATGAGGGAGTTAAGTTATTTATTTATTAATTTATTCATCAGGGACAGTTCACAAAAATCAACATTTCTGTTTCCACCTCAATGTAAATCTGCCAGAGTTAGCTAAACAGCTAATTGTAGTCCCTGTGCAGGTTATTGCAAATAATAATATCAGTACAATTCAAGTACAACACTGTGCAGCACAATACTATACAATACAATACATAATACATTACAGGTGTTTTCATGTACATTGCATTTTTCTGGCCGTTGAGTCATGTTCCTGCATTATGAAAGGAGTGATGTGCTTGACTTTTCCCTGCAGTAACAATAGCCCAAGGCTGCTTTCTGATTATTTTTTTCCGAACAAAAAGGGGAAATTGTAGTGTGGGATGCCGTAAAGAAGGATGTCAAGGCTAAGTGGTTGACACAGTCATACTTGTTTTCTAAGGACTTCAGAGAGAAGCAGTGCACCGGGAAGAATAAGTGCCGCAGACAATAACGAGAAGATTCATCTTCACACTTCACCTTCAGTTATTAATAAAAAGGTTGGTTTTTTTCAATGTTTACATGCTTCAAAAGGGACTTGATTCGCTCAATAACCGAGTTAATATTGATTCAATAAAGGGATTGACAATGAGAATCACCTAGACTTTCTCTTCACCGCGACCAAAAGCCTTGAAGATTTTGCGACTTATAAAAGACTTCCAGCAAAGCAAAAAAGAAAAAAGAGCTTCATGGAGAAACTTAGATCTGTTGTCCAGTCTACTTCATTTTGTGAAACCTCTGCAGCCATCTGACGGCAGCAAAACACATATGTTGATACACTCTGGTTCAGGAAGTGCTATCCTTCCTTAAATCACTTGTAAATGACACCACGCTGCAACAAAATAACCGCACACACAATTCAGATATTCTGTTGTCGCATTAAAGCGGCTGTGTGTCTTCGTGCTGCAGGAAAAAGTCCCGGAATTGAGTCTGCAATATTTTTCACTTCCCGTTTCCCCTCGTCTTGAAGTCACACAGACTCACGTAACCCAGCAACGGTTTGTATGATATCTTACAAAAAGTTACTCCTGCTTTTTTTGTGCGTTTTCCTACAAAGACCAGCAACACGTGTCAACTTCTGCTCTTTACATTCTTACGGTATTTTCAAAATAAACTTTTGTTAACTTCTGTTTTCGCAGTTAAAGCTCTGAGCCACACAGGCCTCATGTGATCTGGCTCCGGTCTTGTTGTGCTGAGGGTGAACCTGAGATGTGCTCAGACTACTCACTAAAAAAAAAAAAAAAAGATCACTTACCAATGATGAGTTGAGGGTTCGTAATGGCAACGACACCAGCAGGATGCCGTTTCAAAGGGGAATGGAAGGGGATGACACCTTTAATTATAAATCACAAAACACACATTAGCTGCAGGCAATTATGTATGTTGCGTGTAGTAAAATATTCATGAGACTGAAAAAACTATTTGCCATGATTGGGTCCAGATAATAGGCGGTAATTCTCTGCATTTATACAGTATGTGTGTGTGTGTGTGTGTGTGTGTGTGTGTGTGTGTGTGTGTGTGTGTGTGTGTGTGTGTGTGTGTGTGTGTACAGTCGTGCATTTGTTGACTCTCAGTAAACACTCCAACTCTATCAGTAGGCACTGCTGAAAAAACTGCTGAAAAAACTGCTAGTAAAGTAGTAAAACACGGACAACTCCCAGACAGGAAAACGCCGTGGTAGAGACCTGTCAATCACTGTGTAGCCCCGCCCCTAAAGCATCCCCTGCTTTATGGTCTGTTTGACTCTAAATGGAGCATCATTTACTAAATGAACATCATGCTGTATTGAAGAAGACTTGAAACTAGAGATTGAGACCATAAACTCATGTTTACAATGTTTACTGAGGGAATAAATCAAGAGAGAAGTAGAGTCATTTTCTCATAGACTTCTATACAACCAGAGGAGTCGCCCCCTGATGGACAGGAGAGAGAATGCAGCTTTAAGACACTTCAGCATTGGATACCCTTTTCAGACTCGAAGCATGTATAAGATGCACTTCTTTCCATTTCAGAGTGGCGTTAAACGTCATTAATCACTGACAGTGAAATGTTGAGTATGAATGTATTCAATTTATATGTAAATAAACTGCAGAGATATATATGTGCAGAGCAAGAGGAAGAGGAGAAGGAGAGAAGACCTTCAAGGAGAAAACACCATCACGTCTCTCTTCTGACAGGCAATTAACGGCTCACAAAAGCCTCGCTTGAGACTCCTGTGTTGAGGTGTGAATGCGCCCGTGGGTTGAAACACACCGGGTGTATTTGCAGCGTTTAGGTATACATAGTACGTGGGTGCAATGTGTATCAGTTATTGCCCTGATTAGGAGTGACATACTGTCGGATTATAAATGCAATCCATTCAAATCTGAGCTCACCTCCCTCTAAACAATCAGCTGATGTGGGAAACAAACTGTTGGAAGGAGGAACATTTCTCCACATCGGCCTGTCTTCTCCATCAGTTATGGCAGAACGTCGCTATGGAGATGGCTGAATAAATGGGCGGGAGAAGACATTGGAATAAATTGTAGGCAGTTACGGGAAAAACTTGACCTAATGCTAAAAATGCTCCACATTTGAATGAAAAGTTGTTTAAACGCCTTCTCTGAGATGGTGTTAATGCTGCTGCTGCTGCTGGATTTATTCAAAGGCTAAGCAGTGTGCCATCAGTCATTCTCTCTCTCTCTCTCTCTCTCTCTCGGACTGGTTGTTACTCACTCTGTCTCTGGATCCCTTGGAGGCTTTTAAAGGCCATGAGTCAGCACAGTTGTGACACTGCCCGGAGGAGAGGATGCAGAGACCGGCACTCACTCAGCATTTTGGACGCCGCAGACGTCCTCGCTGATGTCCTCGCTGATGTCCATCTCTGCCGTTACCCTTTATTAGTGGATAATCTCAGATACAGCCATATATGTCTATATGTTAACATTAGATTGTTGGAGGAAAGCAAAGATCCAGAACATGGACTGAATAACAACGTCTGAGTCGGTCACATGATTCCATTGGGCCCAAAAATGCTTTTTCCCATAGACTTACATTGTTACATTGGGACAGAGACGTCTGTAAATAAGTGGATCTTTTTGTTTTTTGAGGTAAATCAACTACAGAGTATGAAAACTTTATAGATCTTAATTAAATCATTAGGTTCTCAAAGGTTTTCTTCACTAATAGCTGAATCTAGAGTTATTTTTCCTTCCTCCGTTCATGTGAATGACAACGAATGAGACGGAGTTTATGGACGAGGAAGATCGCCGAAAGTTCCAGATCCATTTTATCTGAATTCTTTACATGGAAGTTGAACTTTCTTTCCTTCATGTGACACTGAGCAATATTCATAAGAATAAACGGGAGCCTGCTTCCAACGCTGTAACCAGTTCTCTTTATACGTCTGTGATTTGAAGCCTCGAGTTCAGCATTTTGGCCGTTGCCATCTTGTCTTCTGGCGACCAGAAGTTGAATTTAGTACAACAGGAACTCTGAATAAGAACATTTTTAGGCAGTTTCATGAAGGGAAAACACACTGTGAAAGGGTTAAAGTTGTAAGACGGAAACACGCACACCTCCTGGCCCGGACAACGCCTTGGGAGAGACCTGTCAATCACAGTAGCCCCGCCCTAAAGCATCCCCTGCTTTATGGTCTGTTTGACTCTAAATGGAGCATCATTTACTAAATGAACATCATGCTGTATTGAAGAAGACTTGAAACTAGAGATTGAGACCATAAACTCATGTTTACAATGTTTACTGAGGGAATAAATCAAGAGAGAAGTAGAGTCATTTTCTCATAGACTTCTATACAACCAGAGGAGTCGCCCCCTGATGGACAGGAGAGAGAATGCAGCTTTAAGACTTGAAGCATTGACTTCACTTTTCAGACATGAAAGCTGCCACATGGTCCAGACACTGATCCAATTATTACACCAAATATGGAAGCTTATTTAGACTAGAAACAGGCTCCAGCTCTAATCTGTTAAAGCACCGTGAGCCAAAACAAGCATCTGCAAGTTAACCCTCAGCATGTGTCCATTTCCTAAAAAATGTTGTATATGAAGCATATCATGTGGATCCGTGATAACCCATATTAATACATTTAAAGTCACCGTTGCTCTCGCTTTGAATCATAGGAAGTGACCAATACTTACCGTTTGTCAGACGGTCATTTGAAATCCTGCTCATGTGGAACCACTGTCCTGTAATTTCCTCTCCATTATTATTACACATCCCTCGAGCTCTGAGTTTTCTCTGGTAATGCAATTGCTGTTTTGAGTAGTTTGTTGATAACAGAGATAATCATTTAATAACTTGGCAGATGACCAGTCTGGTCTCTCTCTCTTTAACTGCATCCTGTGTTCGTGCAGTAAAGCGTCCTCATAGAATCAATCACGAATACTACACTTAAAACGACTGACTTCCGAACTTGTTATGCTGCTTTAAAGAAATATTTGATTTGCACAAACAAGATTGAATTTGACCTCAAAGCTACTTTAGTTCGCTGTCGTCCAACTGCCAGTTTCAAAAACAGAAGAGGCTGCTTCCTGTTTGTCTTTTTACTCCGTGGATGCATTTTTCTACAAGTTCATGTTCGTCTCAGATGAGGGAAACAATCACAAAGAAACATCCATTCAGAAATGATAATGATCTAAGGTCTGGATTACAGCTAAATCCAGCTTTGGTGAATTTCATGCAGCCTCAGTCTCTCCATCTGTGGGTATGTGTCGCCATCTACTGGTCATATAGGAAAAAGACAATCCTGTGCAGAACTGGGCAGCCTGGAAATTAAAGTTAGAACTTTAAAAATGTAAAACACAGTAAGGTTGAACTGGCAGCCTGGTAGTTTGGAAAACAGGCTTTTAGTAAGTTAAATAAAAAAGTGAAGGAAGTGGAAGGATAAAGCTCCGTAGTTACGGTCAGTGGAGATATTAGTTAGAGGATAAAAGTAAATTATCATAGCGTGTGGAGACAGTAAAAAAAAGTAGCTGTAGTGGTTGAAAAACAGACTGTGTACACACTCAAAAATAAATATAAAGTTTCAAATCACCCAAAGAATCAAGGCGAAAAAACATTTTTTTTTTCCAGAATTTTATTCCTTAAATTATTTTATAAAATCTCATTTACGTTTCAATATATATATATTTATATATATTTTTTCACCAATTAACAATTTTGGCTATTTTCCCTTTTCCACCCCCACCCACCCCCCTATGCCCACACATTTTGATCGTAAGGTCCATACCCCCCCTTCATATTGTGCAATGATCCTCAGTGCCGAGGTGGAGGGAGGGGGAGAGGGAGGGACGGGGGGGGGGAGGCAGTGGGTGAGGGTGGAGGTGTGGGGGTTTCGGGGGCCTTGTACAGTACAGAGCATGCTGAGGGACTGGGTCTGGGGGGGATAGGAGACGGGCTGCCTGACTACACCACCACAGTAAGAAGCACACAGAGGTACCGGGAGCGCTGACTTCCACAATGAGGGTGTTTTAACCGTGTTCAAATGGCTCAATGTATTCCATGACACTAAATAAAAATAGCTCTTTTTGTTCCACGCCTCCACATTAGATATTCACCTACGACGAGTCAGCGGTTCACGTACAGATTTAAACGGTTCCCCTTTAACTTAGCAGCAGCCCTGAAGACTGTTTTAGCCCTTTTTGTTAGAGACCTACAGTCCGTCTTCTTCTTCAAAAGGCCAACGTCTACCGGCTAAAACGTATTTACATCCACTGCACATCCGGCTGATCCCACAGTAGAACTTGTTTTTTTCTTTTCTCTCTACTCCAATAAGCTGTTTGTTCTTCATTTGGCAAAGCGATCGCTCTCACAACATGGCTCAATACATGCAAAGGTCATCTTTCGTTTGCTGGTATGATTCTTTTTTTTGTTTTTGCGCATGAACCGACTTATGCTGCTGAAATACATCTATGATTAAATATTCCAACTATGTAGAAAGGCTTCGCTAGATGAAAAGAAAAACACAAAGAAAATGTCCACTCTGGACTTTTGTGATACCAAATACTCTCAAAGAACCCGTAGCTACATCTATAAAGGGATCAAAAAGTCCCTTCTTTATGTGGTTTTACATGATAAAAGACACTAAACTCAATTTTAAAGGGAAGGAATGAACAGAAGTATGAGATCAGACGTCGCTAACCGATAACTAAACATATTTTCAGGTAATATCTGTACGCAAAACAAAACATCTTTCCAGGCAGAACATGGTTATTATCACAGAAATAAACCCTTTAAAGCACATGTTATTTATATATATAGCTTGAAGTCAATATGCACGTTTCAGCCTGCTCCGTGTGCTGGTTAATCCGTACTTGTTCCTTCCTTAGCTGTCACAATATCTAGCCCTGTGTTTGCTTCATGTGGCTGCTCAAAGCCGCGTTAATGCTGCAGGCAGGAAAAGCAAAAAACAATGGAAACTTTAAATAGACAGCTGGAGGAGCTTAAGGCATTTAGAGGATATTCCTGACAGAACATCGAGGCTATGTTTGCCCAAAGTCTCCCTTTCTTTTTTTTTTTATGAAATATGATTTCAAATCAGCCCTTTGGTGACTATAAACCGCAAGAACACACATTACTAAAGATCCTCTTACCCTTTAAATGAACGCCTGATCACTGAAAGGTAGCTTCTAAATGTACGACGCACAGTTTACGGAGTGTAAGCAGAGTTTATGTTCCCGTGACGACCCAATAAAGTGTAAAAAATAAACAAGTTAAATTAAAGATCCACAGCAGACGGCAGTGGACTGCTGGAGGAAACTCGCGCTAACCTCCTGCAGTCTTAAAGAAGGCTGTCAGGGTCTTACAGAACGATAAAGAACACCACACGTACAGGCATGCAGACATGAAAACATGAACCCCGTAATATAAATATAGTGCAAAAAAAAAACGTGATAGATTCTATCTTTGCTAAGCTGAAATGTTTAATGTTATTTACTCTGTCAGAGAAGCGTCTTCATTCTTAAACCGCTAGGTGAGTAGTGATAGTATAAGTAGTGATAGTATAAATAAGTTTTAATAATACACAGTCCTTGTATGACAGTTATCAATCCTAGTAACACTGAATTATCCAAAACGCAATTAGTTCTTTTTGGGCCAGGTGAGCTCATGAACGCACTGAGAGGTCGCTCTGCATCCAGTTCAACTTTTGGTGAACTTTCAGGCAAATAATCCCCTCGGCTTAGTTCTACCAGGGTGCAGAAGCATTCATTTCACCTACAGTTGAAATTTGAAATCATAAACGCAAAAGTACAAGCTCGTAGGCGACTGTGCGGGCATCTTCTTGCACATCTTGTATTCAGGGGAACGTGTAGAACAACGAGGTGAAGTTGAACGTAGATGTGGCGATGGCTAAATACAGTCACATCGCTGGTCTCTTGGTTTGAAACGCCTCCTCTGTAAACACGCAGATTATGGAGTTATGGTAATATGCGTAGAGGTCTGTGTCTGGTGTCGTTGTCGCTCCATGAAGGTGAACTCGGTGAACGTCCGTGTGTGACGGCTCTCTTCTCAGAGCCTGAGGATTTATCTACACGCGTGTCGGGCTGCGTTCAAATGCTGCAGGGATTTCGTGAACTGAAGGAGAAGCTTTTCATTCAGCATAAAGCCGCTGTGGACGGCAGACACTGTGACAAGCCAACCCATTCATTCACGGCTCGATGCAGACATTAAAGGATTTTGGTTGGAGGGGGATTGTGAAAGTTAAATACTTATATAATGAATAACGTGACTAATCAAACCATATGTTACTATATATATAATACATTTTGATGCCAAGTAATAAGTAAAGTAGGGCTGCTCCATCTTCATCGACTGATCTGTTGTGTTGGTCTCGGTCGCGTAAGATGTCTTTAGTTGCTTCGTCATTTTTTCATCCTGATGACTTATTTCCATCTCTGGTAAACACAAGATTTAAAGAGGAGCTTTGTGTTATTCTTTGTGGAGAGAGTCAGTTACGGATCTGTGGATTGAATCAACTCATCAATTAGTCGACTAAGAATGTCTTTGGTCGAGAACAGCCCTAAAGTAGAGTTACAATAAATACAAATCAGTATTGAGTGATTACACTTCCTGAGGAACATGAAGAGGTTTCTGTCTTTTGTCTCTGATAAGATAATTACAATCCCTCCTCTGCATTTCTGGAGTTTGGTTTATGGTGTTTTGCCGGATACACCTACAGTTTTATGGGCAAATCTCTGCGTTACACTGGTTGTCTTCTCTCTTCTTCACGGTTCATTTTGTTCGTACACTCTCTGGCGTTTCGGAGAATAATGCAACAAACATCGAATATAGTAAAAAGAGTATAAACAAAGCTTAAATCAGCCCCTTTAAAACTCTTTTACAACCAGCCGTAACAGTTTGAGCTTCACAGTGGAACTATAGTGTTGAACTGCACTTAATCATTCGCAGATTTTCATGTTTATGGGTCCACAATGTCTAACTACCTCACAGGATAAATAACCTCCGCTTCGCTTTTAAACGTAAGAGGAGACGTTTTTTTCTAACACCAGACGGGCTAGTTTGAAACCACAGCGTCACACTGGCTGTGTGTATGAGCTGAAGCCGTTTGAGGTAGACAGAAACCGTGTCGAGAATGTTCGC
This sequence comes from Anoplopoma fimbria, assembly GCF_027596085.1. Taxonomy (NCBI): domain Eukaryota; kingdom Metazoa; phylum Chordata; class Actinopteri; order Perciformes; family Anoplopomatidae; genus Anoplopoma; species Anoplopoma fimbria. The sequence goes on from NC_072460.1 coordinate 25,029,975, forward strand.
TTTTCACGCCGTTCTCAAACCGACCGGTGGGCTCGCACGCTGTCGAGAAACAGCAGTCAGCTGACCCGTGGCTCCACCTGAGACCGACAGGGAACGACTGGTGCTCTACGACGTCAGGATGGACCATGGCGGCCGAAGGAGTGCAATGAAGGGGGTGGGAGGGAGGGAGGGAGGGAGGGGGGGTGAGGGACCGACACAACTAAAACAGGCTATTTAGCAGACAGAAGTCAACGCCACACATATCTCCAACGTCTCAAGTCAACAGCAGCATTTCAACCTCAGTCACATAACCAGAAACAATTGAGGGTTCATTTACAAGGCATAATCTTTTTTTTTTTTTTTTTTTTTTTTTTTTTAAATAGAATATATGGCATCTGACCATTGGCTCAATATGTCCCGCCCCACGCCCACAGACACAAGTTTACAACCCCAGGAAAAAAAGCCCCAATGCCAGACCTCATGCCCATTTAACAGTCTCACATTGTTCTAGAGAATAGAGATTAAAAATATATATACTATTGACTTATTGACTTCCAGTGTATGTTTTCTCTGTTTTTTTCCCTATCGTTTTTCAAGTTTAAAAAGAGCTCCTGTGTCACAATGCAAGCTAGGAGGTCTTTTCTACACGCACGCACGCACGCACACACTCTCATACACACATATATACTGTATATATATATTATATATATAGAGGAATTCTTAGCTGAGAAGTTAGGCAAAGTATATATATATATATATATGTTCATTTGGACGGAATTCATTCAGAATGAGAAGGAATTAAAACTCCCTTTTCTCCGGTTTCCCTTTTGAGGAGGACAACAATTGAGGGGGAAGCGCTACAACATCACATGACTACTCAAGAGCAGGTAGCAAGGGGGGGGGAGGAAGAAGAAGTAGATTTTTAAAAAAGGCCTGAACTTGTACAAGGCAGAGAGATGGGCGGGCGATATGGCTCTCTGTGGCGTGTGCATTCCAGGGCCCGCCGCCAGCGAGAGAAAATGTACAAAGTTCGAGAGAGAGGGTTAGAGAGAGCAAAAAAACGCCCGTCAGATAAAAGGGGGAGATAGCTTTAAACGGGAGCAGAGCTGAAGCTTTAGAGAGACTACGCAGCGGGGGGGAGGAGGGAGAAACAAATATTCCGTCGGCCTGATTCACCGGTACACCAGGTGAGAGATGGTGCCGGATTTGAAGTTGAGCTGATGGTTGGGCACAAAGCTGTGCTGGGGATTCTTCCGCGTGCAAATATCCTTGGCGTACAAGCCCATGCACGAGTCACATGACACCTTGGAGCAGTTCACGCAGGTGTGCGACGCCCCCGGCTTGTTGCAGAAGCCGCACCGCGACCCGCCCAGGCTCAGCCGGTCGCCGACGCCCCCTTCGGCGTCGTCAGGGCGACGGACTTGCTCGCGAACAGCTTGGTGGACATGAGGGGTTTCTCCACCATCTGGGGGTGGGGGTGGGGGTGGGAGTGCGAGTGGGTCAGCGTGAGCGGGTGCGGGTGGAGGTGGGCGTGGGAGTGGGTGTTGGAGTAGACGGAGAGCTTCTCCTTGACGGGGATGTATCCGTCCAGGGGCCGCGGGGATTTGGGGTGGTAGTCCTGGAGGCCGCAGCATGGGGACGGGTCCACGTCGTGACAGGCGGCGCAGAGGATCATGTCGCATCTCTGGCAGGACGCCATGGAGGAGCAGCACAACCCGCAGCCCTGACACTTCACACTGCCGTGAGCTTTGAGCAGCCACGTGTCCCTCACGTCGCGGGGCTCTCTGGACGGAGGGCGAGACGGCGTCTGCCTCCCCCGTCCCGACGCCACGCTCCGTGTACAAGTCGATCTCATCCAAAGAGGACAGGTGGTAGGATGTGTAAGCGTCCGCCGGGGAGGCGACTGGATTGGGAAGAAATCCGCAACGGGGCTGTAGGAAGGCGGAGCCGCCACGGAGAAGAGCGACGCTGAGGTGCAGGGCCTGATGATCTCATCCTTCATATCCTCCTCCGCGTCCACAAACAGAGGCTCCTTCCTCAGGCTCAGCGAGGCCTTCAGGACCGGCTTGCTCACCGCTGGGTGCCAGTGACCGGCCCCGTCTGTGACGTCCACGGACTTAGACGGCCGGCTCCCTCGCCTCAGGTGGTGGCCGTGGGGCCTCTCGATGTCCAGCGGCCGCACGGACAGCCGAGCCATGTCCGCCCGAGGCTGTCGCGTCTGCGCAGCGCCTCCGCGCAGCCGGCTGCGTCGTCTCGGCAGCCTTTGCGGAGTTCCAGGGCTTCCAGCTCCGAGGCGGAACCGCGCGCCAGAGCCACTACCTCTCCCAGAAGACGACACTCCGCCTGGGCCAGGAAGAGCTCGAACGCCAGCTGCCGCAGATGATTGGTGCCTCCCGGGTGCTCCTGCAAATGGAACTGCGAATCGTGGTCACAGGCGTAGCCGATGGTGCGCATTAGAGTTCGGAGCTCGGCATCAGAGATGGCGGACTGCAGATGGTACACATACGGGCCAGTGAAGGTCTGAAAGAGAAATGGGTTAATGAGCATTACT